>NW_017139321.1:62745-105942 GCF_001652005.2 Ceratina calcarata | reverse complement strand
TTTTTTTTTCTTGATTATTATTAGCAATGTTCTTCCGACGTCTGATTTCTTTTTAAAAAATGCGTTTCTAAAGTGCATAAACTTTTGGGATTGACTGTATAGCCAATACATCCTTAAATAATAACTGTATAAAAATGATGGTAAACCAAATAAAGAATCGTAATATACGTTGAATATATCATTCTCTTTTGTGACCTATTTATTATTGAACTGTAAAATTTCATTTTGACCTCCCTAATATACCGATAAACTGAACGCGTGAAACGCGGGGAGTCGAAAAACGGAGCCGATAAAATTATTCGCGATCGAACGCACGCATCGCATCAGTTAGTCGGTCCGTTTTCGAAACGGGGCGCGCGACGCCGAACGTAATTTTTTCCACGGTCGATTTCATCCCGAAATTGATCGTACGTATTCGCGACAAATTGCGCGTAGCGTCTAACGTCGATAGATACCTGCCGGTAACAACCTTTTTGAAACTCCACCAATTTTACGGTGTATGACAACCGTTTTCTCCCGTATAACTTTTATAGGATACCCAGGGCAGTCGGGCGACAGTTTTTCAGTGAAAGTCGTAAAGCTGCGAAGGGTAATGCGTTTTACGGCAGGTACCCCACCAGCAGGCGCGGCACGGTGCGTCTGTTACGCCAACGTATAGCTGAATAATATTTCTGCTTTTTATTTGCGAAACGAATAAACGTCAAGGAATATACGAGTCGGTGCGGCAGCGTTACGACGGCCTGTATCAGATGATATCGCTCCGGGCTACGTTAAATTATTTCTCATCGCAAGATTTATGCTGCCGTCGCGCTCCTGCGGCCGCCGACGCTCGGCGAATGCATCTCCGCTTCCGACTTCTCGCGCGACGCCGACGAAGATTGGGCGAAAGCCGTTCCCCAAGAAATTGCTAAGAAAGAAAAGTCCCGCGTTTCGCACGCCTCGCGCCTCCTGAGCGTGTACCAAGCGAAATGAGCAATCTCTTTGTTGAGCTTTTCCCGACAATCTAATGTGACGATACTATAAAATTATTAAATCTGATCCTCGATTCCGCTCGAGTACATTCTAAAAGAATCATGTGACAGGTAGTATTCCTATCACTGTATTGAATTTTTATAAAATATGAATTTTTATAAGTCTGTTCAATTTAGAGATTCATTTATAAACCAACGCTAATGCACGCAAGCCTTTCAAGAAAACATCGGATTGTCCTTTCACCAAATAGAGCTGAAAATGTTATATCATAAAGGAACATTTTTAAGAGCTCGTATTAAAAGCTGTCGCGATATAAAATTTTACGCGATCTTTGTTTTAGAAATACTATCCCGAGTGTATAATAAGGATTTCGTTGCATGTAGAATTATTAAACTCCGCAGGAATTTTTGCCAAGACTTGAAACTTTAAAACAAGGGAACAAACATTTAATTAAACCACGATGCATAGTTCGAGGGTCTAAAAACGGTGCCTCAAGTTGAACGGCAGCTCAAGGTATTACACGTAATAGTAATCCAGCGGGTTTTTCGAAAGTCATTTTCAATTTCTTATTTCCACTCCAGCTTACATACATAATACGTCTACCCATAGTTTATTCCGTTGAAGCGAACGCGAATGGAACTCCGAATCCACTCAGCTCCCCGACAAAAAATTAGGTAAGTTCACCGAGATAGCTCGACGTAAGAATACCTGAGCACGTTTCGGTAATTCTTAAAAATCCCGAACAAATACCATCTCTGAAAGGAGAATGCTGCTACGTCCGGGTGGCCGAGAGAAAGGGAGAAAGCAGTTTTGCAAGAAAAGAGCACGAGCTTTTCACTTAAAAAGTTTCTCTTAAGCAGGGTCTGAGGACGGGGACGAGCGAGCGGAAGAGGCCGTCAGAATTAGATTTTACACGAGACACCGCTTTTCTGCCGAAGCAGGAGGCTTTCTCCCTCCCAGGCTGTAGAAACATCGTCGTCAAAGCCGAGCGTGGAGGTGTTTTAAGCTGGATTCGGACCTACAAATAGATGGCCCGTGCATGGGGACGCATACGTGTCAATCAACGGACACTAGCGAATGCAAATACCGATACTCAGCAAATGCACGTATGTGAGACACAAATCAATGCGAGTATCCGTGAATTAGAGGTGGATCCTCTCTATATCGCATTTCTGATGGATCAACGTGCACCAATGCACCAAGAAGGATTTCAATTGAATTGAATTAAAATGTGAGTTAAATAGGGTACCAAATATATATGTATAGTTACATTTCTATGTACAATTGTAAGCAGAGAAATACGAAAGACGACTCTTACAGTATAACAAATATTGGCTTCATTTATGCATGAAAAGTGATAGCATAGACTCAGTGGCAATACTATTAACAAGTATTCATTAAAATATAGTTCATTCAAACGTGAAATCAGCTGAAAAGGACAATTCAAAGTGGCTTGCTCTATATAGGAATACATGTGTGAGAATATGAAGGCCGATGATACGGCCACTGATAAATACATACAACCATGAATGGCGCGCACACGTCGGGATAGGAGGAATATACAGGCAAATATAAGCGTGTGCGTTATGAGTTTTCCAGACAAACAGAAACGCATTCATAGAAAAATACGGATGAACCAATACACCGTAAGAAAAGCTGTAGATATGAGAAAATGCAACGCAAAAGAAGCTTTGCGGAATACGTATGCACGGTTCGGGGATGACGATATGAAAAGAAGACTGACCTATGTACACAGTATATTCTTTGTGTTAAAATTATTCACAAAGAACAAAGAATACAGCAATATTCGATTTTATACGTTTCAGTTTATATTCGATTTAACGTTAATTAGCATTTTTATATGTATTACATAGGTAATTGGGAATTTACCATAATTGTTTAAAATAAAACTTTAGATGTCTACTAGCTGTCACAACATCAAACGGAATTAATTAGGATTTTATTAGTACTTCTCTTCTGAAATGTCTGAGACGATATAAACTTTTATATCGGAATACTTGTTACCTGGTCTACTGTGGAAGACTATACAGTATACAGTAACGAACTTCGTGCGAATATATGCATAAACGGCGAAATATACTGCACGTATCGCAGACGCGGCGGTATAGGTTCGTAGTAAATATACATGGGAATCATGCGGCTAGACTCACATGTATGGGTAAACGAATACACGCGTACGAGATAAACTGGTGGCGAAAACCTCGAGGTAGCTGTTAAGCTGCTGATCTCCTTTTCGCCCGACTAAGTGGATACACCTGCGCGAATGGGCTCGTTTCGGATACGGTGGACCTTTTAAGTTAAGCTCCGGCTACAGCTACTGGATTCATTGTGTCTGAGGAGCGTCGGAGATGAGGCGAAGCGAAACCGAATGGATGTGGGCAAAGAAAGCGTTGTAAAGGATAGCGGAAGGCGCGTTACACGGAAATCTACCATGTCGACAAAAAGCGGGCGCGGCGTTCTTTTCCGTGACCCCGTGATAGTTCAAAGTAAAGGGGAGAAGGGTGGCCTCTGTCAGGAAAAGCTGAAAAATTCACCGGCAAAACACTTTTCCCGGGACTACTATCCAGCTACGAGACCGGAAACGCTGAAACGCTCGAGATATCACTGACGATTATTTCGTTTGGACGTTATCGTTGCCACCGTCCCGGGGCTGCATCTCGCTTAACTTAATTTGCGTTTCTAGAACACCGGACTTTCGGCACATTTATATTCTTCTGCCACGCATGGTCGAACGATCTTTCGGAACGAAAGTTGATGTCTATCACTGAAAAAATGATTTCAACCTACTATTTTTTCTTTTCCCTTTGCTCGTGCGTTCCCTGGCATAAAAAGCGACCCAGTCTCTTTGGACCTTTGATGTCGCGCGATCCTCCCTCTTTCTGGGGATCGTGTTTTATGATAAATCTTGCACAGAGAACGTTAAAATTTCGTGTTTGCGCGGCAACGAAAAGACGGATTTCATGCTTTGATTTAAAGAGAAATAATCATGAATTAAATACAATTGCTACCGTGCAAAGGTAATAGCAGTGTACATTCGGACGTAATTAGTAGAGGAAATTAATTTTATATCAATCAGTTAATTTCAGTTCTTCAGTCTTTCTCACAAGTTTCCGTTAATTATCAATTTAGATAGAACTTTGAAATAGCATGCGCAATTCCATTCGAGTTGATTTAAAAGATACTTTACTTATTCGTGGAAATGATTTATCCAAAATGTTTTCACCTGAAGCTCGGTCTCAAAAAGCTTCCAGGACAACTTCCAAATGAATTTTACGAATTTTCCTGATTAAAGAAACTTTCCCGTCGAGAATTTCATCACGGCTGCATGAGAAGACAAAGACGAAAACTAAGGTCAAGAAGTAAATGAAAATGAAAAAATTAAATTAACCCGCGCAGCAAGAGAAAAACGCTATGTAAATATTACAGTAATATACGAAAGAGGATTCCTTTAAAAATGTAATATCTTCAAAGCATTTGTATATTATAGGAATTCTTTATTCAATACCAATCCAAGAATTCCTAACATACTGCAGGTAACATTTGAAGTGAACTTCAAAATTGGTGAACGAAGTAAAAATATTATCCAATTTCAAATTCACTTTTTCAAACAGTCTATATTTTAAAAAGGATATAAGAATAATTGACGTTGGATACTTGTTGCGTCTATTAGCTTGTCCGAAATAAATCAATAGCGGAAGGAAGAGGAAGCGTCCGTTTGTATTCCAACCGTAGCCGTGGCGGGGCGAGGATAACTCGGGTACAATTGGAAACCGCGGTGACACCATAACCGGACGTGACAAGAAAAAGAAACGTGCGTGATGGGAAGCAAAGCGCATCCTATTTAGCCGCGACCACAGATGTGCGATTTCTGGCAGCGAGGTGTTTCACCATAATGAAATTCCTGGCCCGTTAATTAAAGCGGACCGCAAATCAGTAATGCGATACACCAGAAACGCAGACGCATGGTACTAAAAGCGCGTGGCTGGACATCGACGAGACGGACGATCCACGTTCATTTGTCAACCGGATTTAATTGCAGCCGGGCAAGACCAGGTAGTTTTCGCATGCAGATCGAGCCGACCGCCATCATTGCAATTGCTAGAGCGTGTAGAAATAGCGCGCTGAGGGATTCGAAATAACTCTTACATTAGTATTATTATCTAAAAATTGCACTACCCTAATTACCATGCTGTTTTACTGTTACAAACTTTATTCTCATTCGTTCATCTTTTAATCATTAATAGATGTGTATTTATTATTTCGAATCAAATGTATTTAATTTTAATCTAATTCTAAGCTAGAAGGATTTTATCTGCTATAAAAATGCAAAGGTGCATAACAGACATGGTTGACGAAAAATACAGTTCCGCCGGGAGGTACGCTACGCCATACCGTGCTTCTTCCGCATTCCCAGAACGATTCCGCTGCGCAAACTACGAACAACTCGAAAGGAACGGATGTCCCCGGAATGAAAGATCGAAATTCGTCAGACCCGTACGTGGCTCACATCGGTACGTCGGAAAAGAATAATTTCACCGTTGGCTGGTATGCCAACGGCGTAGGGTGGCTGCCGCTGTCTCGCTAACCAGTAGCCTACCTTCGAGTGTCGACATAGAGTGAAAGCGGATGCAATAAAACTGGTGCTCAAGAATTCCGAAGAGTATTTCTTACTGAGTTTAAACTTAGACGCTTTCCTTAATTAAAAATTTATTTACCTTCCATTTAGAAGTGGAATTATACGTAGACCGACGCTTATAGTAGAAATACTATTGATAATAATGATTTCACTTCAGAATCTTATGATACTGTCATATACGTGATCAGAAATTATTAATAATAAAACGTAAGCCAAGTTCTTTTCGATGACATTTTTATAATTCAACGCCGTGTTCGATGATAACGAACTGCTCGAACAGAAAACGAAGCTGGTTCTCAGGGCGCATGCAGTTCCAGCTTCGCAGCTAGGGCCTTTGTCCCGACATCGGATGCGTGATGGGATGAGCTCGCAAACAGGTGCGAGCAGACAATGCGTACGCCACGCCCGATATCGGCAATACCCGCCGATTCGTTCCTCTTTTTCCTCTTTCGACCTTCGGGCGATGCGACGCGACTAGGATCCTCTCTACGACTATCGCCTGCATCGCTTTCCTATCATCGCCCCTTCTACGGCTTGAATGCGACCGCGCTTTTATCATCGCGTTATACGCAGAGTCGCAGCTACTGCTTCCGCTTTTTCGTTTCTACGGACAATAAGATCCCTAATGAGTCTGCGTCGAGATTTCCATAGATACTCTTCGAATGGAACCATCGCCATAACTACTTTTATTTGTTTTTCAGATATTTTTCCCTCATTAGGATCCCACCAAAGTACAAATTTTCCGATAAAATATGACCAGACTAATTATGATTCAAATTTTCAGTTTCTCAAATGTCTGCAGTTAAACTGCCTGTGTATTTTAAATTGATAAGATAGAAAGTTGCATACTTCTATTTTATTTTATGAGGCACTTTTCGCATTCGAATGTACAATTGTACGAGCACTTTATATTTATTTGCGGTTTCGATACACGTTGATATCGAGGATAAATCTAAGAGCATTATGTATCATAATAGTTCTAATTTTCATGGCGTCTTCTCCTCTTAAGTAATGCACGCGTAACCACTTCTGCAAAATTTACAGTATAACTTTGCCGAGCGTAAATGTACGCTGATTGAGTTAGACCTGATATATTTGCTGAGGGCAACCGGTTTGCTAATCAACTGCATAATGCAGGAACCGGTATCCGGGTAAACTGTTGGGGCTATAACGATCATCCGAAATTGTTATTATCGTTTGCGCGGTAACGGGAATGGGATCTCCCGCAATTTCAAACCGATCCGACACGTTCACCGCGGCACCGATGAACGACATATTTCGACGCCAACGAGTTACCGATGCGATGCCCCGTGCGCTCTGAATTATTCCAACGATTTCCTAGCGGCTCTCTATTGTCTCAGAACTTTCGGAGCAACCAGTGAATAGTTGAACGAACGGTTCCCGGTTCAGGGAAAACCCGAGAATTTATTTAGATCGTCTTCATGAATTTCTACGCGGTTCCCGACCTAATGCATTCGTCAGTAATTTACTCGGTTACCGGTGAAAAATTTATTTCCTCCCCCAATCAAATATTTAAAATGGCAAGTCACCGATTAATCAATTCGAATCAAGATTCAACGAATGCTAACCTCTACCAAGATTAAATTACAAGAGGGAAAGTCATTACGTGATTCTTATAAAATTAAAAATGAAAATTGCTATTAAACGTTCAGTTGGCTGCGTCTGTTTAAACGAGAGTAACGCGAGTTCGAACACGGCTGCTTTCGACGCGGGGGAAAACGGCAAAAGCCGAGACATTCTGACACGTTGCTATCTATTAACGTCACGTTCCGGCTGCCGGTTCTCCGCTCACGTAAAGCCGAGAGAGCCTCGGGCCCTGCAGCCACCTGCACACAATATCTATCAATACGATCCTTTTTTCAGCGAGCATCTCCGCGGACAATAAAGCGTTTAATGAACTGGCGACGGTGATCGCGTCGCGAGAGGACGCCGACAAGAACGGCTTTCCATTGTGCCGCACACCGGCACGAGCACAAGCGCAACCGTCCTCTGTCCCCGAGTACATCAATTGAACTGGTATGAATGCATAGGATATTGCACCTTCGGGTGACTCTCGCTACTATATCTTCATTCCACGGATCACCGGCATATCGTTCTTATGGAATCGCGTATATCCATACATACACAGGTATACGCGAGTACACTGGCCTGTTGTCGCGGCCGATGTCATCTGATTTTCAATGGAAATGATGTTCACCCGGGTTTACACGCCACTTCAACAGAGCCGGATATATTCGCGATCGATTTTCACGTCGAAATTCGCCGGAGTTCGTCAGGGAAAATAAAATTGAATGATAACCAAGGTATTGTTTTTAACCTGTTAACTCGAGCTTTTTTCTCTCCTCTCTTTATTCGGATGGTCCCAAACATCGTTTGGCCGAGTATTATTAAATGATAAATCACTATTTAATTTGTTTTCATTTCATGCAAAATGCGAATATGTTTTAGTAATCTAGAGTTTTTCAAAATCGTAACTACGTTTCGACGTTGAGATTAAATTCAATCATACAATTTTCATTCATTGCTTTTACATAAAAATTGAATATTCCACAATGAAATAATTTAATAAATAGGAATTATAATATTTTTAACAGGCAAATCTTTTAATTACCGATAAATTCATCAGAATTTAATGAGAACGTAAATACAAGACAATCGTTCGCGAGAGGAATAAAGGATAATAACAGGTCACGAGCTCGTTGATCGAGCGTGTAGCGAAAATGCAGTGTTAATGAGTAACGATTCTTCGCCCAGGCTGAGAACAGAATCGAAAACAAGCGGAACGTCTCGCGCCAAGTTTCCTTCACAATACACCGTCAACTAGTCCGATGAATCACGGCTGCAGTTGTCGATGCAAAACAAGAGGAGAACCAGGGCAGAGGAGAAATAAAAGAAAACAATACAGACGTATAATGCCATCGCTGCATTAAAGCGTGATTATTGGCCGAGTCGCGTCGTAGTTGTCATTGCCGTCGGTTCATAATTCCCCGTTTGTTATTGGAAATAACGGTAAAAACGATGGCGGGAATATTACATAAAAGTACGATCCATTAAGTCTATTTCAGGAAAAGGAATTGGATTCGCGGTCGCAAAGGGAGTTTTCCCCTTGGAACCCGAGGTCGTAGATCGTACAGCAGTGCCTCCCCCAAGGGTATAAATTAAATTTTACAAAGAAGGCCAAAAACCAATCCTTCCCGTCGAAATGGAAACTCGATAGCAGTAAAAACAAAGGAGGGTGGTTTCCTGCACCGGGCATTAAGGTTTAACAGACACCCGCGTAAGTCAGACCCCTGGCAAAAACGCGCGATTGTCTGGCTGAATGGAGTACAATTCTAAATGCGATCTCCTATTGACGAATCTATCCTCCTTACATTTATTATACAAAAAAATGAGGTCCATAATCAGTTGATCAAATTGTATCTAATTATATGAAAATGTTGAACAGAAATAACAAGTGACGAATCCATGGAATACTCTGTTAATAATGTTTATCAAATGATCGCGGCGTGCATGCGTCGACGACGATGGCTACCTACGTGAGAACGTTTTAAGTGGGCCAATATGCCCGAGCTAAGGATGTAGTGTAGGTGGCGAGCGACGATAGCAGAAGAGAGAATGAATATGGATGACGGGGCCCGCAAATGAGTGCCCGTTATTCGTGTACGATGGCGCACAACTAGGGCGCAAAATGAATTAATTTCAACTTTGCCGGTGGTCCTAAAGACCGAGTCGCAGTCGCGGCAAGTCGGCGAAAGTTATGCGTTTGGACGGGCCACCGTTATTCATGTGCATGTACAACGCTGCGCTAAAGTACCGAATGTTTCTTAGGGCCATTTGCGCGAACGGTCTCGAGCTGCCACGGACTTCAGATTGCAGCTTGCAAGCTTCGGACAGGCTCGTTTGATCCGTACCGCTATACAGATTTCATGATTGCGACTTGAAACTTGTGTCGCGTCGAATGTTTACTTGGATTGCTTCTATTATGAAGTGCTGTTAGAAACACTGGGACAGAGCGAGTAATAATGGATTTGGTACAATGAATTTCATCCTTGCTTTGAACTCGATGTCTAATTGATATGATAATTCAAAATTCAGTTAAGAATATAAAAAATTATTCACGACGGATCAGTGAATACTTTAATATCAAATAAATGAAAGAGGAATATATATTATTCCGTTTACTATAATGAATCATGGAAATTGGATCGCTTTAAAAACAAATTGTTGAAAGAGTAATCATCACTTTGGTCGTTATGCATTTCTAGATTTTAAACAAATACGAAAGTGGTAGAACCTGGAGAGATCAGATCAGTGGTTCATAAATTCTATAGTTTTGCCTGTTCCACTGGCCGTAAGTTTATTCTCCGACAACTATCTGAATCTACAATTTTCAGGCTGCCTTAAGAAAATAGAAGATGTGAAACGGAGTGGAAGATACGCGTATTTCCACTATGAAAAACACGTTTTACATGCAACGTTACGAACCTCTCTCGAGCTGATTATTCATATTACAAATATTAGGGATTTTTATTATTCTTTAATAATTACTAGAAATTTATTCTTGTGAAAGAAAAGTGAGAGAAAACGATGAAATAAACGGAACGTTCCGTGAATTAATACTACGCGTCTAGAATGTACATACAGAGATGAAGCTTACATTTAAGTTCACATGTAAACCAAGCCGAGATTTGCATAAGGACGATTGCGCTAAGCAGGAATGTTCGTTTGATCCCTGGTGTTTGTGAATTCTATGGCATCTTCAAAGAACCCCCGTTCGTTTTAGGAAGCAACTACGTCGTCTCTGAGATTATCCGTCGCGTATCCGAATCCACGAAACGTGCTCAGTGTACCAAATGGATAAAAATTAACGCTTCGCTCCACATACCATGGAGATATCGTTAAAACAGAAATTGAAAAGAGCACGTAGATACTATTCAGCAAAAGAACATTTTGTGAAATGACTTATTTCGAGAGTGAACAAAAATGTTACCTCTAAATGGCTCCATGGAAGAGATAAAAGGAAAGAATTCTTATTTTCGCAATTAACAAATTAGTGCTGACCAGATTTAATCAGTCGATTGACCGACTCATTATTTTTATTTTATCTAAACTTTTCTAAGAAGGCAGACTTATGTCAGGGGATTGCGGTAATAATTTAAGACTTTAAACTTCTGTAAGACTGGGGAAATACAGAAATAAAAATTACAGGAAATAGGTATCGATTACTGCATTTCATCTTGAAATCCGGCTTCCGGTGATCTGATAAAACTTTACTCTCATATCCGTTCGGTTCACGTAAGATAAACTTATAAACATCAGGCTCAGTCGATGGCCTTGCCTTAGATGCATTTCACCTATTGACAAGTCTACCCAATTCCATTAGAGACAGCGATTTCCAATATTTTCACGGCCCGAATGCATACGTTGATCGACTAACTTTGTACATATTTACCGAATATGGTTCGAAACTAGGTTGGCAGGGGCCTAGGTAATAAATGGGCCTCTACCTCTGTAAACTGTCCAAGTACCTAACCGTGTGAAATTGTTATTATCGTCTAGGGACAATCCTATAAATTCATGCGACGCGATGGCCATGACTTGAAGACAACGGCGGGCACTGTGCCGCATTGGGGAATGAAATTCAATCCAAATTCGAAATCTCGATTTCACATAAGATACTATAGTTTATAAAATTATATAATGATTTTCTAAACAAATCACAGCAGTTATATACAGGCAATAAAATATTTTACAGTAATTATGAGAACATAACAATTCACGGTGTTGTTTGATTTTACATTTGCCACAGAACGTCAATAATTACTAAATAAAATTGTTCATTGCAAAAAATTTTTCTTCGCCGAAGAAACAAATGTTCCAAACGAAAATGGTATATTTTTATATTATTGAGACTTCTTGTAAGGACAAAAAATCGATGAACTTAAAACTTGCAGGAAATTCTTAGTACAGTATATAAAGGAATGTATCAGCGTTGGGTACGCAAACATCGCATAACCATCCATCTTCCTGATACACTTGTATCCATTCATAGGTTCTCGTGCTTTCTTACCTGTTATTTTTTATCCACATTTACAGATTATGAATACATCATTAAAATTCAAATGAAATATTCCTGAGAAAAGTGCATGTAGCTTAAGAAATAATATAGTTATTAAAGAGTTAATTAAAAGGAAAATGAAATAATTCACGTAACGATTACACGGTTTTAATAAGATTGTAAAGTTAAACGAGGAGAAACTTCATTCATAAGAAGATTCAGTACATTCGTAATGAGATAATAAAAATTGCAGTACCGAGAAGGATAATCAGATACATCTGGAAACAAACCATCGCGAAAGAAAATGAATGCAGGAAGCTTCGCATTTGCAGATGGAAAACATGTTGCCATTTCCATGCAATGTGCGCACATTGAAATTTTTTAATTGAAAGCCGGACTCATATACAGATGAGAGTTCCGTGAGTGGACGAAGTACCCAGTATCAATTAATTACCGGTACAACCGAGGGAAAAAAGGAACCATATGCACTGGACGTTAGCGTGTTAGACAGTTAAAAAAAAAATTGTAATATATCGCCAACGATGGCTCAAAACTGACAGGAAAGGGCAAAACGGAGTACGCGGAAATTAATGGTTGTCAGAACTTCATGCTGGTGCACCAGCGTGCAGGAAAGTGTGCACAACGAAACTGTAAGCCGAGGAACGAGCTGCACATTTCCTTCGGCGCCATCTTCCTATTAATATTCTGTTTGTACTACGAATTTAGAGTCGCCCTAGAGTAGCATACGATCATGTTACTCCCATTCACAATCATATGTATCACTGCTACTAACAAGCCATTCCACTATTTTCATACTATCAATTCATTTAATGCTTCTGTGTTATCTAATAATGAATAAGATAGGTTGCACATACATTACAAACTTCTTATACAGAAATTTGAAACAAATTTGACCTGGACGATGGAGATGTTTCTTTAAAAGAAGCTAATAAGAACGGAATCACACAAATTCTCATTTTCGTGTAATTAAGGTAGAGAAAAGCGAGACACTCATTCAAATTCAGCGTATCTTGGATCGCTGAACAATGCACAGGACGCAACCGAGCTGGCTCTAGGATTACAATTACGAGTGAACCGTGTATTAGAGGAGGGTAGGTTACAGCATTCCGGACGTGAGCCGAGTTCCCTATCTCCGCGTTTCCGGCAAGCCACCGATAGCGCCTTCCTCCCAATGCTATTCGTCGTAATCTGCTATTCGACCGTGCGGCGAACGTTACGTTTATGTTATAATTCCACGAGTCTTCCCGTAGCACGGATCTACCCGCAACAAACGTAACGGTTAGCCCGATTCCCCGCGATGCGATGCTATCGTCGGTACGCCCTTTAATAGCAAACATGCGGTTTAAACCGGCGAAATCACTTTCGGTTGTGTTCAACATTTTGTTTCAGTCAACTTCCCTTCTACTCCTGTTTAATTCGGAGTAACCTAACGATACGAGCGAATTTTTCAATCGAGAATACATAGACAGTAATAGTAACAGATTTAATGCGTAACAGGATTTTAACACATGATAATAAATAACATTTTATAATATAGAATAAAATAATAAAAATTGAGTGTATCTCTGTTTTAAAATTCTGTATTTTACTGTTCTACCCATTTTCAATTTCAATTTGAAAACTTTAATGTTGCGATGATTACGCATTACGTAATGAAAGGATGCCATTTGACTAGGAGTTGATTGTCAAGTTTCCATATGACCGCAGAGAGCGCAGCGCTTTGGCAAGGCATACCAAACGTGCACGCGGTTTAACTAATAAATGTTTGCGCCCCGCTAAACATCCTGTTTATGTTGTAATTTCCTTTGTGTCTCTTTTCACTCTGTCCCTCTCTCGCTCGGACGGGCGTGCGTGCGCGTGTTCCCTCCATGTATGCTGAATTCCAATTTACGAAAGCGATTCAACCGTGACACGCCGCGAAATAAAGTTCACCGAATCCGATAGAAAAATGATTTGCGAGGGGACACGCGTCCATACGCGCGCGGCTTATAAAATTATTCGTTGGTTAAATACTAGAATTCACCCGGAACCGTCTGTACAAACGTGACGTCGGTTTTTCTGATTATTTTTCATTTTAATCTAAACGATTTTTCATTCGCTTGATAAAATTCACTTCGTACCTCACCGAACAGAAGTGTATTCCGTTTCATTTTCAAGTCCGCTGGTGCGACTCGTGAGGCTCGACTTTAAATAACGTGTGACGGCTGGGGCGTAAAATATTAATTATATACTAGCGAAATTGCCGACCAATTATTTGTACGTTTAATTATCAACAGACCGGAACGCCGCTAACCGATAGATAGGCGGCAGGTGTACAAACATTTGGAAAATGACGAATTTTAGATATGCGGTGACGCTCGCCGCACTTCTGTATTATTCACTTGACAACAGACGGTCGTGCGTTACGTTAAAACAACACGTTACCGCGTTAATGCATTGATTTGCGTAATGAGCACGCTTCATTAAATGTCTGTGCATTAATTATTCCGAGTACACGCGACATCGTGCCCATAAGATGAAACACGTGTTAACTCTTTCATTCACAAACTATATAGAAGTTTACTTACAACTTGACCGAATTTCAGATTTAACAGGATCGCAGATTTGTTCGAAACTACAACCTTAATCGTTTCGATTTATTAAAACAATGAAAAATCGGCGTTGACGTAACATTTTACAACACGCGAGGGAACGTATTTGTATGGGTGGAAAAACGACAAATGGCTGTCAAAAGTAGGATGAAAGACCAAAGCACACACAGGTTAGGGAGGGAAAAGTTGGAAACGTCACGGATAAAAAATGTGTGCTTGCACGCGGAGCGGGAATGATTAATCGGTGACAGAGGATAAGATTCAAGCAAACTTTCGCCATCTGCTGAAATGATTCCGATGAATTTCCTCTGAATAAACCGAGGCACAATCGGGAAAAAAGGAAGAACAAGATTGTTTCGGAGCATTCGTACGTCCGCGTAATTATCTGCTTTTATGAGGGAAAATGGGTTTCAATACAACTTTTCAAAAATTCTGCTGAATGATAACAACCACCGTGATTTACATCGTCTCTTGTACAGAGAAAACTTTGTATTAAAATATATTATAAATTTCATATCTACCATTAATTGTGAGACTTAATTTTCCCGGAAATGAAACAAGTTATTTCTGCGCTTTGCCATTTCATTTGTTCTCCCGTTATTTTACATTGTTTTAAATATCAGTATCTCTTTGTGAAATTAATAAAAGTTTCATCAGATTCGCAGTTCACATATTCAGGAAAATTAATTAAATTAGCTATCCAATATAACAGTAATTAAGAATATTCTGACTCATTTGTATGTAAAATTATCTACATCCTAACAATATCGCTGTTCATCTTCAGTACCCAACATTTATCTACGCATAAAAACGTACAAGAATAGTTTCGTCTATCTAAAATGCGTACGGGCCGGATTAGAAGCGTTTAGGAGAACACAGTGACATTGATCTGTTTAAAATTCGCAACGAATAAAAACTTTATGGGGACATAACAGTTTGGGAGTCGCGAGGCGAAACCGTTGACTCGTGGAAAAAGGAAACAGCACGCGAGTTGGAATTACAACGTTGCTTCGTTTCCGTTGTATCGTGAAAACGTAATCGGGAAACGGGGGACGGCTCGCGCATCGAGATCGCCGTAAACGCGCCCAGAAAGATCCATCAAGTATCCAACGACCGCGAAATGGCTCTCGACCAATCTACCCCGCTAAAGTCGGGAAACCGTGCAAGAGCAATAAAGAGGCAACACCTATCTCCGGTTCAGCTTTCTGACGCTCCGTTCGATGAAGCACTATACTGTACGTTATAAAACACACCCGTCGCGTGCGATGAGATTGAACTTAATGCTTGAAAGATGAAATTGCGCCGATACACGCGGCAGGGACAAGACGACGAAAGATTAAACGTAATATAATGAATGCGGAGCTCGATTTCGATTACAATTACTGTTTCATAATGGGACTGACAACTAGGTAGCAGTAATGAGAAATATTAATCCATTTGCTTGAAAACAAATTCAAAGTAAATGAGGAATTCTGTCACTGAAACGCGGTGGTAAGATATTGAACAGTGATTTTCGCGAGATTGTATCCCGTGTTTAAAGGGAACGGACGGGATAAAACATATCTCCCACCGATAGCGAACGCATGTTACGTTCCAACGAGAAAATAGATTCGCGGCGTATTTGGAACGGAACGGAAATCGGAGGCGAATATTCCAATACGTAAGTATCCTTACTCGTTACGATTTTCTATCCCGTAAAGAGAACGAAAAAAGTATCCGGGCCCCGGCTGGAAATATGCATATACCGTTGGCACGAGGAAATAATGCCGTGCCCCTGGGAATTCGATACCGAGGCGCACGGCCACATTCAATAGCGCGATTCACCCGACTCGCGCCGCTCTCAATTCTGCGGATTCCTCCGCCGCGTTGTGCCGGTTGGTTTGCGTCAGGATGCAAAACTGCAAAATACCGGAAGCCATAGTATCCGCGGAAACCCGAGAAAGAGGAAAATCGCGGGGCTGAGGGCCAAGAAAAAAGCCAAGTCGAGACATCCTATCGAAAATGCTTATATCCGGTATATCGTACACGTGAAATCGCGAACTTTTTAAATTCCATATCACGGAGTTACCAAAGAGCTGGTCATTTTAGCGGAAACGTTTTTACGTAGAAACGCAATAAGTTCCTGTCGTGTATCAACAATTTACGCATTTCTGTAATTTGATTTTTAAATTATATTTTAGATAGTACAGATTAGATGAAGTATCGGAATAATTATCAGAACATTTGTAAATGTTCAATTGCTTATGGCATTTGTAATGGTAGAGTATACAGAATGGCAAACTGCCTTCAAACTATTCAAACATTCACTTTACCAAATGTTCATGTATGCCTCTAATGTGGACGAATGAAGAAACCTTTGCAATAGAACTAGAATAGCAATAGAATAATCATAAGTTCAAATGCAACAAGGCGAACTAAATTTACGTAACAACCGCGCAAACACTGCCAAATAGAAAGCAACGCATCCACCCTTTGTAAAGTTGCCCTCCTACTGCTTCCGTCCCTACTTTAGATTCATTTCAAGTCTCAGCGACACTATTATATGTATGTATAGGAATGTCAAATAACCTTGTAAGTGGTATTTTTACTCGTCTGCACTTTGGTCGCTGTGTATCATCCTTTGTTCCTCGCTCGTTTAAAATGAAAAGCCTTGCGGGCTACCACCGCACAGTGGCTAATATCCATCAGAAATGCTATCATTATATAATAAATAAATTAACGGCCCATTTATTAGAATCATTCATGATTAGATTAGAATGATCAATATTATATAATATAATATTGTAAAACACAGTAAATTAGTATCCAACAATTATCTGCGATCTTTCATTGATTTGTTTATTTATTCCTGCTCAATCGTACCACAATCAATTATAATTGGAGCTCGTTTTCGTTAATTACTCTGTTCGTAGTTAATAATATTAATCAGGTCGCCTTTATCCTGTGTGTACGGTACTCGTTCCTAAAGTCAGTCATCCTCGTTACGGATTGTATTTGTCGAAACTACCATGACTATAGAAGCTTCCACGTTCTAAAATTCACAGAATTCACGTGTACTGCATCGAGTTGGCTTATAATCAGGTGGCGCAAGCCGCATCTGCGATCCTTTGAGCATCGAATTCACAAGGATCATTATAAACCGAGGACCTTGTCTTTCCAGAGGATGCGCATCAGAGTTCTCTATTCGTATCGTTGCAACGCATTACAGAACCTGGAAAAGGATCCCAATCTTGAGAAGATATTGAAATTTATATCCCCTTTTTATTGCGGAGAATTGATGCGTTTCATTATTACACCGATAGGCAAGGAAGCCGGCGCATAAAAATTCACTGCCCCCTTTATCTTTTATGTCGCCTCGATGGCACTCAATGGCGAATATTATTCGACTCCCACTACTGCTTCAAAGGAATCGAGAATAATGTACCAACGATTCCTTTGTCTCCTTGTTTCTAATTATATGGTCGACCCGTTTCGACAGAAACGTAATCCGACTAATTTGCAAATCGGAAAAACTTTTTAAATTAAAAGTAACTTTCGTGTCTTGGATATTGCCATATTTTTATTTGACTTTGTAAGGGAGATTTTTAAGTCTCATCATCTTGGTTTCGTGCGAAAGGATGCCATAAAATATTTTCTTTATTGCATAAACGAACTTCTATTGAAATCAATTGTAACAAAATGAATAATTTTGATTAATAAATTAATAGAAACGAATTTCAAAGTTTTTATTTCGCGATCCTTGACTAAATATGATCTGAAGCTGCGATCACGCATTACTTTATTCGGTAAAACTATCGAACCGAAAACCGAAAACATAACATTAGTATTTCTGGTGGAAGTAGGTTGACGATAAGGACTTGTATTACCATGAGAAATACGTACAATCTTCTCATATTTCTTTATACCGCTGAAAAAGGATTTCCAGCTTTTGATGTGCCTTCTGTTTAATAAAAATTTCCATTATAATTTCATAAAGTCAATTTCAGTGTCTAGCAGAGAGGCAGCGCGTCGACGAAAACAAGGGAAGCGTTTTATTTGTAACCTACGGTACAGTCAACAATCTGAAATTTAAAGCAAGGCAAGGAAAAGTGCCATCTCTTTATTGCCGCCGCGACCTAGATTCTTCAGATCTTTGTCACGTCGTGCAATCCCTAACCAACAATCTCTTGAAACTGTTTCCCGTGTATAAGACGCCCGGGGTAAAACACAGAAAATGCAAATGATACCTGCGCGCTAACGATCCCCTAAGTCTCCTTTAAGTTTGCGCCCTGCATACTCTCATACGAATTTGCATTTCTTAAAAGCAAAATAAAAATTTATCTAGACTCCGGATTTCCCCCATTTGCCGAATAATCAGCTTCTCTGATTAATTGTAGCAATGATAACTGAATCTTCCGACAATGGAACACGTACAATCAATAACTTCCGCCATTACTCTTCCAACTCACAAATCATACGCCCTTTATTCGATAAAGTTTCTACCTCATTATCTCGTGATCATTCTTTCTCTCCTCGAACGAGATATAATTTGGCACATTAAACTGTTTTATTGGATAATAGTACCAGATTTTAACAACTTTTGCAACCATTAATTCGCAAAAAGATTCAATTTTATAAAATATAGCGCAATTAATTTTTCGTTCAAACACGACGCTTCCTATCGAGTTACATAATTTAATCAACAGAATATAAGCAACTCGATATTCAAGTAGCCATCCCGGGCGTTTAATTTATCACCGCAGAACACGAAAGCAGATTACATGAAAAAAGTTAATTGCATACACATATGTTAACTGAAAGAAAATTAGATCCAACGTTCATCAGAGCTTGACCTACAAACACGACAAATGTTACGGGAACGCTGCACAAATTATTTAGCATACGATTTCGTGCATCGATAGATGAATATAAACTGTCATTTAAATGATGAACGTTTAACCAGAAATAAACGTATACCAACGCGGTGTAAGACATCTGTGTCCACGTACAGCCAGTCTAAAATAAAACGGAGGTCGTTCTAAAGAAGGATACACGCGAAAACGTATCCATTTCCAGCATATGGAAAAGACCTACCCATTCCGGTCCGCCTCAACGCCCTCAACAACGACCGAGTGCCTCGTTTCAGGTTATCAACCGGAAGACGTACAAACGAATATAAATAGGCGACCAGAAATAACGAACACGTCGTACAGTCCACAATTTTAGTATCTAGTATCTACTATCGTTCCACATCTGCCAGCTGATCCATACATGCATTACAATTGAAATCGCAAACTTCACATCTATTTTCAAGATGCAAATTTTTAATCATATATAATAACAATAGGAAATCCTGATGTAAGAATAAAATATTAATCATAGAAACCATACAATACGCTGTATAATGGACCACAATTTTATAAATGGAGAAACGTTTCCCTAATATTAGAATTATAAAAACTATTAGACGAAATGGTATTGGGATGTAAATAACAATTCGCGAAGATGTACTCTTTCATTAATATGAGCGATTATAAGCGTTTGCGTGTTACATAGGTGATAAATTACCTCATGATAATATCCTATCAGCGCTGATCGACGCTCGATTGTTTTGCAAATATTAACGGCTAATCTGATTATCGCCAAAGATCGGCGAAATACAAGCTGACCCATTAATCTTTTCACTGTTACAGATACCTGTAGATGGTTGACAAATTCCCTCATCATGCGCTATTAGCATTTGATCATGTTTGCTTGATTGCCAAATATTAATCGTGTAAGTATTAGCTTAATCACGAAAAATTAGAATGAATTCTTTCCACATTAGATAGACCATAATTAGAAATAGGAAGATGAAAATAAAAATCGCTTTACGACACTTATAATGCAGATACAATGTAATCACATTTTTATCAGCCTTATTTGATAATATGATATCGAAGAGGAATGATAAAAATCTGATATAAAATCGTCACGGTGATAAAAGTTTGATGCGCGTTGTAACACGAAACGCGTCTACTTGTCCTTCTCGACTTACAGTGTAAGTCTTTGGACTTTCGGTGTGGGAACATTATCGTTCAGGATCGCGAGTCTCGGCACTGCTGCTGCACTTCTTCCACCCATCCACGATAGTACTTGACACGAATTTTAAAAAATTGTACTGCGCATCTTACTCCCTTGGCACGTCCTACTTTCTACGGTAAGAAGTCTTACTTCACGGGCGGCGGGGGCCGCATGAATATCAAGGAAGACCCTTAAACATGCCATCGGCGTATATTAGAAGATCTTCGGAGCGAGATTGCCACTTTAATATTCAATTAACGAAATTAGAACGACGCCAGCGTTGCAGCATTTACATGACAAACGAATATAATCGAAAGAAATGTAAACCTAAATTATTTGTAAGTAGTACGAACCTATAAAGAGCGCGAAGTAAATCAGTTATGTTGTAGCAAGTTGTCATAGTTTTACAGGGAATTGTTCAGAATCCCATTAATATTAACTGAGAGGTTCATCGTCGTATATTGTTCAAAAAATAAATGACGTAGCGTTTGCGTGTTACATAGGTGATAAATTACCTCATGATAATATCCTATCAGCGCTGATCGACGCTCGATTGTTTTGCAAATATTAACGGCTAATCTGATTATCGCCAAAGATCGGCGAAATACAAGCTGACCCATTAATCTTTTCACTGTTACAGATACCTGTAGATGGTTGACAAATTCCCTCATCATGCGCTATTAGCATTTGATCATGTTTGCTTGATTGCCAAATATTAATCGTGTAAGTATTAGCTTAATCACGAAAAATTAGAATGAATTCTTTCCACATTAGATAGACCATAATTAGAAATAGGAAGATGAAAATAAAAATCGCTTTACGACACTTATAATGCAGATACAATGTAATCACATTTTTATCAGCCTTATTTGATAATATGATATCGAAGAGGAATGATAAAAATCTGATATAAAATCGTCACGGTGATAAAAGTTTGATGCGCGTTGTAACACGAAACGCGTCTACTTGTCCTTCTCGACTTACAGTGTAAGTCTTTGGACTTTCGGTGTGGGAACATTATCGTTCAGGATCGCGAGTCTCGGCACTGCTGCTGCACTTCTTCCACCCATCCACGATAGTACTTGACACGAATTTTAAAAAATTGTACTGCGCATCTTACTCCCTTGGCACGTCCTACTTTCTACGGTAAGAAGTCTTACTTCACGGGCGGCGGGGGCCGCATGAATATCAAGGAAGACCCTTAAACATGCCATCGGCGTATATTAGAAGATCTTCGGAGCGAGATTGCCACTTTAATATTCAATTAACGAAATTAGAACGACGCCAGCGTTGCAGCATTTACATGACAAACGAATATAATCGAAAGAAATGTAAACCTAAATTATTTGTAAGTAGTACGAACCTATAAAGAGCGCGAAGTAAATCAGTTATGTTGTAGCAAGTTGTCATAGTTTTACAGGGAATTGTTCAGAATCCCATTAATATTAACTGAGAGGTTCATCGTCGTATATTGTTCAAAAAATAAATGACGCAGATAATAAATTAATGACATAATCTTTTTTTTAGAAATTTCTGTACTGGATAGAAAACACTTTCAGGCTTTATACATTAAATTTCTCACTTCAAATGTAAATTCAAGAATTTTTAAAACGAGGTGCATATTTTCCCTGTACGGTGGTTTATGTATGCGAGCCTAAAATATTTATCCTGGCACATTCGAGGCAGTACAAACAGCTGACAGAATTAATCGTGGATTAAGTCTCGGATAAAAAGCAGCCGTAAGCTTCTTTTGCGTTAACTATATACATTATATGTAATAGCGTTTGCACACAAATGTACTGCATGATGCCGCAGCGTACAAGAGAATGTCGCACAATTATTTTCTCGCTAAGTGGCTCGTAGTGCATTCAATAATTAGCTTGTTTGTCAAAGCCTCGTTGAAACAATGTTAGAGAGACGAGAGTAGGGCGAACGAGATTGTTCATATTAAATGAAATAAAAAAAAGAATTGCAAGAGATTAAAATGTATAACAATGGGAGAAAAATGGTGAACGACATAGTTAGTGGCATTTGTGAATTTGACGAAAATGATTATCTTTAGAAAGGATTTTAAAACAGTAAGCGTACTCGAAAAATGATAGGGTTTTAAAAATAATAGTGAGCAGCGAAGGTTTACGTGCCTCTTTGAACGGAAATAAAACCGGAGCTAAACCGGGAAACGTTAAAATAGACTAAAAAATTGTTTCGCAAAAATGCAGCTAAATAGACAACAACGAGAGAGAAAAACTTGGCAAGAGTATAAAATATAGGAAATAAATGATTCATCGGACGAGGAATATCGAACAAAATTGTCCTAAATCCGGCATCGTTTGAATTTTGTCAGCGGATTTCGCCCCCAGTGAAGCATTCTCCTCATTTAAATATTTACCCGACTAGAAGCATCGTTGCGAATGCATCGACCTGTACCTTGATCAGCGATGGCTGGGTACGAAGACTTAGGGTAAGAGAAATAGGTATATATCGGTTGATGCCAACATCTATGGCAGGGCATCGAGGAGAAGAACGATTCGAGAGGCGGAGAGGCCGGTGGTGGCAAGAAGGAAAGACGATGAATCCGCGTAGCCCTCTTACCACGGTGTCTTCTCGAATACCGTTTTCCTCGTCTCTTCAGGTTTCGCTTCGGCATCTCTACTCTCTGGCAAGAAGAGACATTCGGTGCAGACCATTACCCCAGTCCCGGGTGCCATCGGCCATCAGCAGCGCGTTAAAGCCGCTGCAATTACAAACTCCGACAGTCTCATCCCCTTTACTTCCACCACCACCGTTCCTCCCGGTCTCGCTCTCTTTCTCTTCCTCTTTCCTGGCCTCTGTCCACCCACGATCTTTCCTCGCTCCCTTCTTCCTATGTTTCCCAGCTTTCTCCTGTTTCTCCACGGCACGGCACGTTCCCATTCACTCTTTCCCTCGTTTCACCCTTTTCCCAACACCCGACCACTCTCTCTTTCCGTCGTTCCGATTTTCTCCTTTAGTCTTTCCGACGCCGTTCCCATTTACATTCGGCCGGCCGCTATCGTAAAAGTAACTTTGTAACCGGCACGGCCGGTACCCGCAGCCAGGATTCCAACCTCTATTTCGACGAAATTACACGTCGCCCGGCACCGCGCCGCAGCCCCTCCAAAGATTTCCCTTATCAAGCGACACTGCTAGAAATCCGGTTCTCTTTTTCTCTGCGTACGTATATACGTCGCGCCGGGTTCGGGAGTTTCCCAGAACTAAACCCGGCATTCTCTAATTCCTTAGTTTCCGTAAAAGGGCGCAACGAGACCGCGAAACTTCCGGGTTCACCGAAACTAGAATTGTTGATTTCATACACCGTCTCACTCGCTCTGACCGAATTCACCTGCACGCACCAGAGTTAAGTTCGACTGAGGCTCGCGACGTGTCTGATGGGAGAAACGCTGACTCAAGTAGATTGCTGTCAATTTAACGAAAAGTGATAATTTCAACGATTAATAAAAAAGAGAACTGCGTTCGTAAATTCAATTGAATTTATTTCCTTTCAGCTGCTGTATGATTTATATATAACTTTGATATTCAAGTACCTCACGAAATTCATGGGTATGAATAGTTGAAGAGTTGAAAGGATGGCAAACCTAAATATTTTATCAGTACCCGAGTATATTCGAGTAAAATTGTCGCATCAAAAATATCGGCCGTATAACCATTACCAAGGATTAAATCATAGTTCGTAATACCCGCGCCGGGTTAAAAGTGACGTGAATTTCCAGGTCAATTTACAGAACATTTAATCGGACCGGTGTGTTTGAAGTCAGCGTTTGCTCTCGTCATCGAATGGCATGTTTCGAATAGAGCCGATAATGCACGGGATAAATCTTGATTCAGTTATTCTACTTCAATGCCTTGCGTTTTCCCTCATGTTCGACTGCGTGCGCGTAAGCAAAAAGGTGAAGAGCTTTTCAAACACAATGGATACTCTATACATGCAAACTATGGAAACACTGAAATGCCGCTATAAACGTTAAAGTAAAATAATGCATTATACTCGAATTATCTATTAAACATATTATTGAACAATTTTCTATTAAAATGAAATTGCAATTCAAATTAGATGAGTTAATGAGACTGTAGACAAAATGTAATGAACAATTACCTAAATAACGTGGAACAACGACTGATACAATTAATTATTATAAATTTGTATGAAGTTCATTATTCAGAGATATTGGCACATATGTTTAATTCTTATAAAATTAAAATGATTTCAAATTAAAAAAAAAGAAAATAGATTACTCGTAATAAGAAAAATAATTAAACCGACCTTTTCACTTTTAAAAAATTCGTCCATGAAAAAGTTAAAGCTGCAAAGGAGGATAATGTATGTTCCAGTAGAAACTTTCGAGTAAACAAGGTTCTATTGCGCTTGGCACGTTTCCATGCGATAACCGCACTTAATAAGGTACTAATGTATTTTCCCAGCGAATTAACCTCTATAGGAACGTACCGATATATTTTTGGACAAACATTCTCCAATGAGCTATAAAAGCGAAGCATAAAAACTTCAGAATTCATCCTGCTTGTCACCCTTAATCAAACCCCCTGGGATGACCATAAAATAACCCATCAAACTGCTTAACACAACCCAATTAGAGTTGCAAAATCCATGAATCGCGCGAATGCTGAACGTGTCATAAACGACATGACGAAGGACCACGAGATCTGTCGAAGGGCGATAAATCAGTAGACAAAGTTTCATCGCAGAAATATTTCATCGAACGAATGGAACATAAATTGCTAAGGAGCCTTTCACGGCCGAAAGTATCAGAAGCAATAAACGAAAACGGGGTTTAAGCGATTTCAAATCTTCCTTTAATCAACATTATATTTATGGTTGCCCGCATGAGTGAAAAATCTGGTATATGAATCCACTCGAATTAATACGGATAATAAATTTTAATCATGTCATGTTTGCAATAGTGCTAAATGAAATTTAAATTCGTATGATGCTATTTTCTCAATCGATTATTATGGCTATAAGCTAATATGACCATTCACTATAAAATTTATTCAATCATATACATTTTCGTTTTTAGAAACGTATCGGTGCACGAAACCGATATAACAAAGTCTCGTGCCAATGAAATTCTTTTGAGTTACACGAGATCGAGTACTTAACTACGATCGAAAGCTAACTTAGGTCCTGATCGAACAAAAATATCAAGGGAGAGGAAAAGAGAGGACTGGAATCGTTCCAAGATCACGTTCGATCGGGCAGGAAGTTCGGCAAGTAGTACAGTAATTCCCAGGAGATTAGAGACGCGGAGAAACTAATTTATGGTAGTCGAAATTCTGCTTGCAAGCGTATACATGTACACAAGCGTCCGTTATACATATATATATACATATGTACGTGTATATTTATATACATGTACATGGTGTGTATATATGTATACACGTGTGTATAAAGTTCAGAGAAATGTTGTTTAGGAACGTTTCGACCATTCGCTTTGAGTTAAGTCGAAAGAATATGATGCGTCCACTGGGAAAAGCATAAAATTAAAGTAGACGGAATTACTAGTTTAGAACTTATAATCTGTTTAATACTTTCTGCAAATGGGGAATACGAACTCTAAATTGAAAGTCCATATATGTAATTCGATATCTTTTCATACGCTCAATTTCAATCTTGAATTTTTTTTTAGTTTTTTATGTAACATAAATATATTCTTTATTTAAAAATGTGTACTTTATGTTCAAATTTTATTGAAGTATGCAACAACAAAGGGACATAGGTACGCGTGCACTGAAAATGACAGGATTAAACACATGCCGCGAAATGTGAAATTAGTTGACGGTAAATCTCCTTGTCCCTTCACATTCCGAGTGCTCCATTCAATCATTCTCTCTTAAGTAGGATTATACCGGCACAAGCTAAAACAATGGCTTCTTAGGCGGTACGGATCAGACTTAAGTGGTCTGAATTTTGACTACACAAATGGATGCGGAATTCTAGTTGCACGCAACTGCTTTATTCGACGTAAAGCGTGGTTAATTATCCTGTATAACTCGCGATCGGATTTTTGTTCAATTTAGGAAAATGAGTCTGCAATTATATGAATTCACAGATAAAGTTTGTAAGGATATTATTTCATCCATGTTCTGTTTTTTTCCTGTAGATAAATTTATTCGAAATTCCATGAAAAATGTTTTATACAATAATTTTCTTATCTCATCACAGTTTTCGAAAAAGTTTCCTAAAATATAGTCAAATAAAATCGGAAAGATGAAATTGGAACAGGAGATTAATACTGAAATGGAACGAAACGTTAACGTAGGACGTTTAAACATGTAATATCTTTTCTAATGCTCTCCACGTTCGAAATAATCGTATCGAGGGAAATAACTTAACAAGATAGAAAGCGTGGCTGCCGGGAAAGCAGCTGACCTCTCGCCTTATTTCGTGAGAACTGCACCGCAGCTCCTTTGTAATCCCAGCACGCGAATCGAATTGAAGAAAGCCAATGGCCAGCAGTTCGCAAAGCTGCTAGCGAAGTTTTACTCGCGTTAGTTATACGTACGTGTACTAGCCCCATCATTCTTCGACCAACCCGTGACAATACCATCGCGCTCTGTGTGCTAACAATAATTCATGGTCGTTCAAATATTAACACAGCTTGCGTTTTTACGCGAATCGCCATTATTCGGTCAATCGGAAACAAAGCGAATAAGCAATAACTTGGATATCCAACATAAAACAAGCATAAAATAATGAGCTCGAAAAAAAATCGTAGGAACAAGTTTTATCCTTGGTCCAATGGATTTGTTGGATCACTATCGACGAGTCGTCGTCGTTTTCCTCGAAGAATACCAAAGTTAGGAATGCGACGATAATACAGGCCATTGTCCACGACTTCCGCATTTACCTGCTCGATCTACTCGCAAACGGGAGCGGGCATCGGCGCGGCGAGCGGAGACGCGGGCGGGATTCGGGATAGAATCGTTCCGATTCCTCTCACCTTGCTAGAACCGGGGTCCGCGAATCGAGTTTAAGAAAGTGCAGAGAAGCAAGCTAGTCAGTCAAGTTGAAGCAAAGGCAGGCAAGCAGGCAGGCAGGCAGTCAGCCAGGCGTCAACGGCGGTAGTTCGTGAAATCGCAGGATACCGGCTCTACGCGTCAGTACGCTGTCAGAGGACGCAAGCGCGCTCGCGCCCCTTATCGAGTTCGAGAGCAAAAGCGACGGCCGCCGGTGGTAGTAGAGATATATACGTACACGTCTATGGAGTCGTGCATAGGAATGGGTGGGAGGGTGATACAAAGAAAGAAGGAAAGAGAGGACGGCGGCGAAGCGAGAGAGAGGAGGCGACAGAAGGGTGGAGGGTTGTAGGTGGCGGCACACAGCGGCTTCGAGGTTGAAGGGAGAGAAAGAGAGGCGGCTCGGGGGTGGTGGAGGATGGAGACGAAGAGGAGAGAGGCGAATGCAGCTACGAGAGACGGACGCCGCAGTGTTTGTCAGTCCTTCGTATGGACATCACGTCTGACGCGGCTGATAGTCTATTCGCGCTCCTGGCATTCTCGCCCGTGTCTACGCGTAAGTTTTGGCGGCATCTATCAACCCGTTGAACCGCGACGTGTCCCGCGTCAAATATCCCGTCGTCGATGAGCCACCGGACGTGCCCGCGATTACTCGCGATCACTCGATCCGACAGGTCGACACGTCCCGTCGCCGTAATCGCCGCCGCGACGAGCAATCATTCGGCGATCAATCGGTCGATCGAGATGTGAAGACGCCGCATTGGAAGCGATGTGGCTTCCGTTGATACTGCTCGCCTTGATGGCGAGCGGTTCCGCGTGTCCAGATTTATGCGAGTGCCATCCGAGTGCCGCCGATAGAAATTCGCCGGCTGTTTTACGTGTGAGGTGTGGTGGTCGTGCGCCGGGATTGACGGAATTGCCGATCGAAACGGGGAGTCTGTCGGTGTACGGTGCCGATGAGTACGAGGTGATCGGTCTTCTTGACGAGCTCGGAGCGAGCGAGTCTACGAACGATTTCGAAGTGATCGGCACGCTGAACGAGCTCGATCTAAACGGCACGATGGACGACAACTCGGACTCAACTAACTCGACGACGATGCTTGTTCTCCCCTACCTCGAGGAAATGTCCCTGACGAACTGTTCGTTGGTGTTTTTGAACGCGTCGTGGCACGGTTTCGAGCGTATACGAACGCTGAACCTGTCACGCAACAATCTGGCACGACTGAACGACGTATCGGTCTACCGTTTGACGAATATGAGCGAGCTGACATGTTTCGACTTGTCGGACAACTCGCTGACGGACGTGAGTGTCGGGGCTTTTAGGACGCTTGCGGGATTGGTGAGATTGAGTTTGCGTAGGAACGAGATATCATCCGTGGACGAGGACGCGTTTCAAGGATTGATACGGCTGGAGTTCCTCGATTTATCGGACAACAGGCTGACGGATCTACCAGACAGCGCGTTGACGCCGCTTTACTCGTTGCAGAAGTTGGACCTAAGCGGGAATCAGCTACAAGTTCTGGGCGCCAGGTGGTTCGAGAGTCTCGACAGATTGAGGGAGCTCGACGTTTCGAGGAACGGTTTAGCGCGAGCTGCTTCCGGAACTTTGCAACCGCTTCCGGGATTATCGATACTGAAACTCTCGGAAAATCCTCTTAAAGAAAAGGACGTCTCCCTGCTCCTGGGTACTGGCAGGCGTTTAGAAACGGTCGATGCCTCCCGCACCGGTTTGGTCCGAGTCCCAGCCGCGCTAACGAGATCCGTGCGCGCCCTCAGACTAGCCGGGAATAAGTTAACCGCGATACGCGGCGGCGACTTGGACAGTTACCCACTTCTACGGATACTGGATATTTCGGAGAATCGACTAATGGACATCGAGGACGATGCACTCGGTCGTTTGGAGGTTCTCGAGGAATTGGACATTTCTGGTAACGCGCTCGTCAAGGTACCCGGAAGTCTTCCGAGCAGTTTGACGAATTTGAAGCTTCAACGGAACGTGATAACGGCGTTGAAAATCGACGATCTTCAAGGACTGTTCAATCTGAAGACGTTGACGTTGAACGATAACAACATCATCGAGATCGAGGTCGGGGCACTTGGTCAATTACCTGAACTCGAAGAACTAGATCTGTCCGATAACCCCATTAAAACGTTGCCGGCTAACGCTCTGAGTGGACCAAGTAACCTCTGCAAGCTTCGTATGTCGGGACTGACCTCGCTAAAACGGAAGCAGGAAGAGCAAACCGACATGACCTTCCCGGTACCGACGCCAGAAAAGCTCGTGCTCCTCGACGTATCGAGGAGTCCCGCGTTGGCCGAACAGCTTTTAGCGGACGACGCCGCACTGTCCGCCTGCAAGAGCCTGATCGAACTGAACCTCTCACGAGCCAACCTCACCGCACTCAGATTCGATCTGCCTTACATGCTCCCGCAACTGCGTACCCTGGACTTAGGCGGAAATTATTGGAATTGCACGGAGGAGCTATATTGGCTCGGTGAATGGCTGCGACAGCACCAGCAACTGGATAAAGACGTTGAACCGGGTCAATGCGATACTCCCAGGGAATTGTCAGGGTCGTTCCTACGCGAATTACCATCACCGCCGAGTCCTCCTCCTATTACGGTGCCAACCACAACACCTACCGCTTCGACGTTATCGATTCCGGCGCCGGTCGAGCGTGCATCTCATTTTAATAAACTGAACGCGTCTTCCAACGTCACCGACGTCAACGTGGCCAAAGTACTCGCCAACCACATCGATGAATCCATTAACGCGAACGATACCAAGCAGTCCGTGTACATAGGTTCGAATCGAATCGATAGTTACCGCGACACCGGCAACGACTTCGCCAAAAATAAAACGAGCCGCGTTTCAGCGAACAGCACGTTGAATAATGAAACGCAGTTTCGAGAGCCGCCCACCTCGCGCCGAGTCGCAGCCGCCGCCGTAACGACGTCAACCTCGGAGCGGAAAGGTGGAAGAAATTTCAGCAAGAAAGTTATCGAACTTGATCAGATCTCGGCGAAGATTAAAAATTCAATTATAGACGTCGCCGGGCCGTCCGATAGGAAGCGAACGGGCGGGGGCGAACCGTCAATTATTCGAATAGAAGACAATTCGGATTCGGGAACTTTTGATAACCGTATAGATGATAAGAAGCAGAAGAGTAAAGGGTCGGGTAAAGCTGGCGCGTCGTCGACGAGGATCGGTGCCCTCCTCTCCTCGTCGTCGAAGCTATCATCGAAGCAGCTCGCGTCAGTGAGAGGAGAGACGATTGCCGAAAAGAAGACGACCGACGAGAAGTACTCGAAGAAACTGAACAATCTGACAAAAGGAGAGGAGTCGGACTCGCCGGAGCCAGGGAACAGTCCCAATTCAAATACGATAGCGGAGGAATTGAATAGCAGAGCGACCGATTCCGACGCCCGGATCTCCGAGGCTTTGTCCGCCGGCGCTCATCCAGGAATGTTGGTGCTCGCCGGTGCCGCTCTCGGTGCCGCAGCTGCGCTGACGGTGGTGCTGTCGCGAAGAGCCACCGTGCGCCGGAGGGATAGGTATCATCGCCATGAGAACATCGAGGTGCACACGCTGACACCGACCACCGAACTTTGGTGACCAGAGTCTGAATACTCCCGATTATACGACGGAGATAAGCGGCTAGACGCCGGGGAACGTGGCCAAATTTTGTCAATATTATCTCAACGACTGTCGGAGACGCGGCTAACGAACCTTTGCCACTCTTCGAGGAAGGCGTAAAATCGGACTATTTTGTGAACGGGACTTGATATTTGTATTATGATCGTTACCCGAGTGATGACATGCTTAGAGAGAACGGAACTCGGTACAGAATCAAAACTCTTTCAATAAAACATTAAGAAAAAAATTCGATTTCTGATTGTCAACGCTTTTTGGTGACAAATTATTCGACAACGGTTGTACGAAATAAGTGATCGAAATGTACAAAGCTCGAATGGATCGCCTCTAGAAATCTGAAGTACACCAGTTCCCGTATAAGCACAGGAGTTCGGCTTTGTCCGTCGCACGGAAGAAATTCAGCGAAGGAAATCGCTGGATGAAATCTTACGGAGTCGGAGCAGAAGAGGACATCAATCGATACGAATCTCGATCGAGCGAATATACAGCTCGATTACAAGTTTAAGGAAAACAGTTTTCGACCGAAATACTCACTGAACGGAAACTGTTTATTTTAAAAGGACTGGGACGGGATGAAATTACAATCGTGATCAAGAAACCGTTCGTATCTTTCGGTAGCGCTGTGCAGACTGAACACACACACACACACATACAGAGAAAGGCAAATCGCAAGTGGCAATAATTTAAAAAGAACAAAAAAAAAAAAATGAAAAACGCAGTGTCTCGGCACTGCATCGATCTCAGGCGATCGGAACGTTTAATAGCACACAGTGACAATAATAATTGTAACGTGCCGCGTTTCTGAAATGGGACTTTTTTCTCGTCGTACGTAACGTTTAGAACGCTTCCGTGATTGGGCTTAGGAAAGTGTGGCTGTAGGACTAGATACAGGCAGAAGGACATGGTGAGAAAGAGAAGAAGTTTCGTAGGGGTGAGAAAAGAAATTAGTGGAGCACGAGAAACATGTTGGCGTGAAATTCGCAGTGACGAGTCTTACGTTTGAATGACAGTGGTAGACGGGAAGCGAGGACGATTGGTGTCCGGAACAACTTTTATCGAACAGTGCGAGATCGAATGAAAAGAGAAAGGCGAAGGAGTAAGTGCAGACTTTTGGGGAAGTCTTGGGGGAGAAAGTATGCGAGAAACGAAGGCAGAGAATTAAAGAGTAACAGAGTGTGTGTAAGAGAGAGAGAGAGAGAGAGAGAGAAAGAGCGAATTAAAATGAGAGTAAAAGAGTGTGAGAATGAGTGAGAGAGAGAGAAATGATCGCGAGGTGGAACTCACCTCTCAACGGGGCGGTAACACCGAGTGTACAGAAACGTAGCTTCCGAACTTAATTCTGGCGGCTTGGCCAGTTGCCAAGGCTCCTTAACAAACAGTAAGAAACAGAGGATAAGAGTGGAAAGAGAGCAGATAAGAAATAACGAAGAGGCTAGACATTATCTTTCTTAAAATAACCAGTGTCAAAGTACCGCTATGATAATAAACCGATGTACAAAGATGCAATCATCTACCATTTTTTTATCACCTCTACGCTAATTACTTCTATATTTTCTATGCTTGCTAGATTTAATTATTTCCCAATTAGAACATTTACAAATAATGAAGGATTGGTCTTGAAGGGGGAAGAATATCAACGTTGAAAAATCAGTAAGCTTTCCTTTTAAGAAAGATAATTCGAAGATTGATGACTGTGAAATGCAGGTAAGTTAATCAATTTCTTTCTATTTATATCCGTTTTCCATCCATATATTTCATTTATATCCGTTCAACTGTACCGCACAATTTATTTGATTCATATTATCTGGATGTCAGAAATTTCATCGCAATGCCTGACACGATGAGCAAATTTCCTTTCATTTTACGACACATAAATTCACATCTCCATGTTGATGCTTTTCAATTTAAGTATGTCCAACAGATTAAATTGCATGCTGCCTATGGCTACCAACTATAGTACATCAATTTTCTCATGTCAATTGTCATACCCATATTGTATTAACCATCGTATCATACAAAAATCCAATTATCATTTCCTGTCATAGATACACATCCGACAAACAGAATGTAATAATCTCAGCAAGTAGTTATAGGGAGAAATTAACTTAACTGGCAAACAGAATAATTAACCGTTCTTCGAAAATGAATACTTAAAATCCGCGATTAATCATCTCAACGTGAAAATGAGTTCCGCTGCGGAATTAATCAAGACCACTATTATGTTAATCCATCGCGTGACGGTGTACGGTGTTGCAGCTGACAAAGTGTACGTCCACGCGCAAATAGTTTCCCCGACAAGCGGCAGTAATACGTTATTGGTTGGCGGCGCGAAAATGGGAAGAGGCATCGAAGGGAACTGTCGGAAAAAAGATCGACAGCTGTCGGGAAAACCTGAGCCCTTCGAGATAAGACGGTATCCGCTTCGACTCAAGCTACAAGGATTTCACGCTTTCAGTCATTTATCGAGCAAACAGATTTCCTGCATCTACCGCCGGGCTCGTCTTACTGTTCAATAAAAACTCTTCCACGAGAAACGAGAGGATGTGAACAAGTTACTTCGAAATCTGTCAGTCACCTTTCCTTAGACTTCATTTGATCGATTCATACATTAATGCTATTCTTGTCGACAATTTCAAGATTATTAATAAGTTTGTAGAAAGACTAAACGATAGTTATTTCTGACGTATTCTAGTAAACTTAGTATGTATTACTACGTACAGTGATTTTATTCACCGTTGTACATACCTAATCAATTTCTGAAGTGCGAAGTTCTTTACGGTTTCCGTCACCCACTTGTTTTTATTTGCGCATTCCTCGTACAATTGCAAGAACAGAACACGACAATGAACTCCCGAAAAAAGAAATGTCTTTCACTAATTCTATCTTATACGCGTAGGAAATAACATAGACCAAACGAGCGTGTAATCGAATTGCTATTCAAGTCGCGCGGATTCCCAATAAAATTGGTGAATCTTCTAAAGAATAGTTAGTAGACGTCAACGTCGTTTGTCCTTCTAATTTGCTCGATCCAGTCTTTCGCGGGAAAGATAAGTGTAGCACCGCGACGTGGAAGAATTCCAGATATTTTCAATTCAATGTACCAGCGCTGGATGGCGTTTCGCGACGAGACTCGGCTTCATAAATTTCGATTTGCAAGAAATTAGAAAGGGAAGGCGACGCGACGAACGGAGAGGAACGGAGAACGCGCGAGTGAAAGTTTAATTCTCCCTGTCTTAATCTCAGTAATTTCATCCCCGCGAAAGTTCCGTTCCGCAACGAATGTTAATCGGGTTGTTCGCAGCACCGCCGACACAAAAGCGATAAGCAGAAAACCTACTTACATTCCCCCCGCCCCCGACGAATCAGATAACGTTACCCCGTTACGGATGAACGTTGAAAGGAACGGCGCGCTGCGCGATGTGCCGCGCGGCAAACGAGGACGTCGAAAATACAAGGCTATAAAATCACGAGCGACTTTGAAGGAACGTAAATGTTACTACATGAATAATTCGCGGCGAGCGTTTCCCGGTCTCGCAGCCCGCGGCTGAATTTCCTGAAACATGGTAACGAGACCGCAACAGGGAAAAACGATATTTAGGTGGGGCCGGGAAAGCAGCCGGCGCGATTCGCCGAGATGAAGGGAACGAGAAAGAGGGAAAGAGGAGGAGAAAACGAACGAGAAACCGTTCCTTAAGCCCTTGTTTAAATTTCCTATGGAATAACCCTTCGCGGCAGTGCAACTAGGAAATTTAATCACCGTATAGCGGCTCTCGGCTCACCCCGGGCTACGGAACTGGCAAATTCAGTAACATCTTGCAGAAGTTCGTTATCCGTACCGCCCACCATTCCCCGCGTACCCTCGCGTTCGATTCCGGTTTACCCAGACGCCGCGCCGCTGCTATTTCGCAATATTGACTTCATCGATGAAAAACAGAAACCAGTTTCCAAACTTATCTGCATTCCCGGCCCTGTACCCTCCTCTAGCCTACCGATTGCCTACCCTTTCGCCGAGTTCTAATATCGTGGCAACCGGATGGATTTAGTTGTTGCAAGGAATGCTTTTGTAAGTGGAGTTAACATAAATCCAGGTAAGTGCGATGGTTAAATGGCAATTTAAGTTGGGAGAGACCGAGGTAGCTAGATAGGTATGCGCGTGAAGTTGAGTAAAAACTAATTAGGTAGTTACCGTATCAAATTAATCTTTTTGCCAATGCAACAATTTGCCGATGAATAAAATATACTTATTTCTACCAAACGTATCAGAAATACGTATTTAAAAGAACACAATGTAATTTCTTACAATTTTACTGAGAATACATAATGAATTACATGGCGCACCTTCCATCGAATACTCTCACTCTCATCCCCTGCACCTACTTTCTCGCCCTGATCTCTTCTTTAACGAGCTAACTATTTCCTCGTCGGCGAGTCAAACGTTCCCTATATCAGCGAAGTTAAATACGACACCAGCTCTAAACTAATTATTCAGGATACCTCAATTAATCCTCGTTTACGGGTAGAAAAACCGGAGAGGAAGGCTGTTTGATTTGCCACTATACTGTACGAAATTCTGTCACTAATAAGGGAATTAATCAATTTATTATTGAATTCGTGGTTTCCAAATTTGAGAGATTTCGACATTATCCGATTGCTACATGTTTTATGTACTAACAAATTCTCTTCCGATTGGACAATGCTTTTAGTTCAAAATGTGTCATGAAATAATCAAAAATTATTACGAGCATTTGGAAGATTACAATAAATCAATATCCAATCAAAAAGACTTTTACATCAATTTTGAATTCATCCCGCAAATCACTAGCTAATGATAAATAACGCATCCCTCTTCGACGATAAATCTGTAAAATCCAGTCCACGGTACAGCTTAACCTTATCGTTTATCACAAGTAAATCTGGATCAATTACTCAAGAGTATGCCGTGTAAATCAGCTCTGTTGATGCATCTCCCTTCGAACAGAAACACTGGCCGCTGTTGATGTTACAAGGACTCATGGGAAACGTAAGTTCGGAGCTGACATTGATCGGGAAGCAAGCTTTATGATAGGGCCAGGGTCCTCGAACAAGGAAACCAGCTTTCTCCCATGGACGTCGGTATCAAGGTGAACTAGGTTTACACAGCGAAGAGGTGCAAGAGAGAGACTCTCTTCATCTCATCTCCAATGTCCGCAAACCGACCCCAGGTGGTCGGGGGGTCGGCCCTTGAACGCCATCCGCAGCTCTTTTAATTCGATCGTCCCTCATCCCGAGAATCCAAGGGGGAACCGACGCGATGTGCGAAAAATCTCGGCTACTCCCGTCCGATTAAACTTATAATCGAAGCGTCTGACACGCGAGCTTATCGAATCCCTGGTATTTCCCCGACAACGCGCGAGGAAATTCAGTTTCAGACGTATCGCGAGATATAACTGATTTATTGCCGGCTGCCGTCGGTGAAGAGTCACGCGAATCCCGAAACGACAGATTTTATTACACGGTTCCATGACTAATGCAATTTCCGAAAAGAATAATGCGAGTTTTACCGAAATAAATTTATAAAGAAATGTGTCTCTCAAATTGAATGATTAAATAAATCGTTTTTGGTAATCGATACTCATTTCTTTAAAGTCAGATTAACCTAATGAAAAAGTTCAAAATTGCAAACCGAGAAGAACTACATTTAAGAACAAATGAATGCTTCGCACATGATTTTAAAAGTGTTCAAAAAATAATTCGCGAGGTTGACGTAGATTTGAGCAATTAGCAAGAGAAAAGAAACAAAAAAGCAGAGAGAGAAACGCGCCAGACGTTGCAGGAGAAAAAGAGAGAGCAAGAGTAAAAGGGAAAGGAACAAAGTGCTGTTGCAATTAAATGTTCATTAAAGCTACATATATGCAAGAACTCTCTGTAGGGAAAAATCAGTGAAACGTGCAACGCCGGCTGAACGTTATAATTTCCACAATTTTCCGGCGTTACATTTAGGTGTGCGCGACAGGAAAATATCCAAGACACAATTTTCATTATAAAATATGTATATCCTATGACAAACATTTCAATTAAAATTATGTCCGATTACGTGTGACGAGAGGAAATATTAAAATTGACAAATTAATTGGCAAAACTACTCTCAAAATAAAACATCTCATCATGAAATTAATTAAAAAATTCTCTGTGTGTAAGAATTTGCATATGACATAATTAAATAAGACAAACATACTAATAATATTATACTGATTTTTATTTGCAACTGAAGTTTCCTATAGACAAAACTATTTGTATTAGACAATTTTATATAATTCATTTTTATTTTCGATATATAATTCATTCGTTCATAATATCTGAATTTATTTGCTTTCACGTAATTCGTGCGTTGATTTCGCTAAACAAGAATGATCATTTTCACGTTAACGACGTCGTTTATTTCTTATCAACGACGACGCGACGCGAAGCAAACAGTACTCTCTGGCATTCCTCCGTAACGCGAACCCTTTCTGCACGAGCTATTTGCACATTTTGGTGATTAAGTGTCCGCATTTATCAGAACCCATGTCGCTGCTCGGTCGTCAAAGCGAAATCGCGTGTAACACGTTCGGTTGACAGGTAAATGTAAATTCTTCCTTCGTGAATATGGAACGGTGAAAATCTACTGTTGGCCGACAACGTTTACAGTCCTCCCCGTCACACGCTAAACCTATCCAGCCAGCCGCGTCTGGTAGCCCTTCCATAAACGCAGAGACGCTCTGCGGCTCCAGAAAAATAATCGTTCCCACGTTCATTGACTTTAATATTCACGTGGATACACTCCCGATATTCGGTTAATCGACCACCGATCAACATTTCGAATTATTGGCTAGCGCGATACACTGCCGCGTGCTGTTACATCTCCGACCGCAGCAATAATTGAAACGGATGGGCTCCGTAAAATTCTGATCGTCACCGACGTGGCTGTTGCACGGCTCTCGCTACCATCCGAGATGGAAACTCCGAAGATCGATCCTGATTATACAGGCCGTTCCTCAACTCGCGATATAACCAGAATGAAAGTGACTCCTCGTGTAAAAGTAAGTTTAAAATATAGACTAACATTTTCTCATTAGAAGTTCAATCTTCAAGAAAATTGAATTTGACATTCATTAAAGTTAACTGATTTACTTTTTTCAAGACGTGAATATCAAATAAAAAATACGACTATCTTGGAAATATAATAAGAAATGTTCTCGCGTAGGAAATTTCACTTTGCATTCCTGTTCTATTTGTATTTCAAATAATCACTTGCTCCTCGTATCACTTGCGTAGAAACACGCTGTACAAGTTCATTGACGCGGAAAGGTCGATATTAACCAATGCCAGGGAAATTGATTCATATATGTATGAAGCCGAGAATCATTCCACGAGAGAGTGAAACGTGCATTAAAGAAGAATGCGCTGGTTGATATCGATACGACCGCTTCGTTCCGATAATACACGGACTTTTAATCCGGGGGTGGCGCGCCGATGCGCAATGAGAGACGAGAACGGAAAAAGAGACGGAATAGAGAACCTCTTTCGCATCATCCGGAAAGAAGAACGTGAAAGAAAAATCAGAGTACCGATCGATCATACGAATCAGTCGCGAAATTGCAACCGCGCCCTTGTTGACGTTATATTACGTCACACTCCAATGGAATACCCGGTTGAAGATTTTATTTGATGTACCGCGCTTGTAAATCCTACGCAAACGTGTAATGCAATTATATAACATTTGGCCGACGAATTATTCCACTGCACTCGCAATTGCTATCATTGTTGATTTTGTTCAGATTACAATTTAGCAGGTCTTTGGTCTTCAAATAAATATGTTTGTACCATCAGAAAGCGTTTGCTTATTGATTTATGACATGTATGACAATAAATTCAATAATGGGAGCAAATTGTTTTAATGTATCCCGACGACAATACTCCTACAAATAAAATAGATTCAGCAAAAACGTTCCAAATTGCAAGCAATTAAATTAAATAATCCATAAAATTGAATGTGAGCCAAAATCATTTAAACGTAAATAGATTCTGTAAATGCACAAAGCAATAACAATAAAAGTATAAAGCTGAAATATACACGTTATTGGAAAATGGGAAAAATTGTTAAAACAAGATCAACGTGTCAGTGTATAAAATTGATCGTGAAACTGTACGTTAATTAAATTGGATAGACAAGATTACCCGATGGCTCGTTAATTCACCCGTGTCACCGCGTTCGCATAAGAAGGAAGACGCGAAACAAGTTACCAATCCGTTTCTCTGATACCACCCACGTTCCAGCGATTCAAACGGCAACCGCGGCACGAGCTTGCAACGGTGATTCAGCTAACCGCAGATTTACTGTCACGCGAGCTATGCTCTCACCCGTTCAAAACCATTTGCTCTTTGATTCCATTCCAAATACTTTCCATCTGCTGTAGAAGCTAATTTCCAGTTTAATAAAGAACAAAGTACCTTCGGTAATTGAATGGAAATTTTCATTAATGAAAAATCACAATTTCTAATTTGAAGGAACACGAGGGAATAGCAATTTATTTTATCTTTTTAATATTTACTCCAATTCTTTTTCTCATGTCATGCTAATTAATAAAAAAATAACGAGAGAATTAAATCTTTTACTATTTTTATTTCTTTGCAAATACTGAGTCAATAGGTTGAGTATTTTATAAAAAAGCATTGGTATTTTTTGTACCTAGCCACAGATATATTGAGACATACATATACAAAACGGAATGAATACATACAGATAAAATTTTGGGAACAGCAGGCTGTATACTGCTACGCGATATACATAGTATCGAAACCGGATCTCTATCGGGACACTAAAGTTAATCTGTGCACGCTGATGAAAATATATATTTCATTTGATAGATTCAATTCGTTAGTTTTTTACCGATGCGCAACGCAATTCTTGGCGTCCGTTAAATCGTAGAGGACCATCGAAAATAAACGCGCGGCCAATCGATTTATCTCCCCGTATATTTCAGGATTACGAAAGTCCGAGGTCGAAATCTCTGGGAATATTTACGGGTTGACACACGATACGTCAAGTGATAAAACCGGGCGAATCGATCTCTTTTAATATCGAGCGTCGTCCGCGGAACGCAAATAAAGATTGCGGCCGAACGAATCTCGAAATTATCGGCGAATATACCAGCCCACAGCATCGGTTATCGTAAGGAGAAAAAAATATGACGAAGTGAATCACACAGCAATCTTCCCGTATAGACAAGAACTCTTTTTTAAAACCTGTTTTTTAGGTGCTCTGCATGGATAAAGAAACGAACAATTTATGTATATTGCCTGCACATCCATGAAAAATATGAACCACCTACCTTGTGAGAATAGATACGATAAATCCTTCCTTCCCGATTCATTGAACAGAAAATACTCTCACATTTTATTAACAAATTTAGGTACATTAACATGCTATAACTATCTGAATGGCTGGGAGAAATCCCAGGTGGTATTAAAATGATAATTTCAAGGATGCAAACTGGATGTAAACGAGAGGTAATGTGCGTAAAAAGATCTTCGAGGAGGAAACCGGGCGCACTTTTACGTTACTGCTCGACGATTAGAGGCGATGGAGTTTCAATTATTTCCATAATACCACCGCCGCGAAACGACTTCCTTCGGCGCAGGGTGCTGAAACTACTTTCCCGGGACATAAGTGTCCGGGATTACTTGAACGACTTTTATTGCTGCCATAACCGCATACCGAAGCTGGATTTGCATTCTAGGAAATCTCTCATTTATTCGGCCGGTAGGGATACGGACGGGAAAAGATCATGCAAATTATGCCGAAGCTGTGGGAGAAGCGTAAGGACCGAGGCAGGAATAAACTTGATGAAACGAAATTCCGTTAATTAAAATTTCCCTTGAAAGCCGCCGTGCGAGAACTAGGCATTTAAGATGGTTCCAGCGAGAGTGCTTCAGTTTTTGTAAATTGATGCTATCCTCTACATCGAGTCTGTATTAGATTAATTAAACCGAACGAAGCTTGTTAGAACACGCGGATTAGTCTAAAGGAATACTTTTTTGAAAAGTACTTTTAACTTGATATGATGGATAAAGTACTAAAAGCATTAACTAGTTTAAAAACTAGAACGCCACTGTTAGTTACCAGAAAGAAAAAAATTAATATCATATTAACAAAAAAAAACACATGATACATTTCTATACGAAATAAAGAAATGCATGATTTAAATCTACTTTTGTATGGAATTGTTTTCTGCGAAAAACTGCCAATTAGAAGTATAAGTCTCGTTTTTCATTATTTAATATTCTGCCAGGGAAAAAGTCGGTGCCGCACGGTGAACGTTAATTTGAATTCAATTGGAATCAGCGTACGATGTTATAAATCACAATGGGAGTACGTTTAATAGGAAAAATTACCAGAATGGGAAAAAATCGAGCCGGCCCGATCGTACATTTGTCGCACAGCGGCTGGGAGCCAGGGAAACGGCTCGAGATTTGAATAATTAATCGTGCGAGACAATGAGCGGGGCGAAGGTCTCCGGAGAACCTTTGAAATATCCATGAACTTATCGTTTGAGAATCGAGCAAATATTAATGCCGGTTATTATTCCAAGCAAAGAGTTCGCCACCCTTGTTTGCTACCCACTTTATGCCCCGCGCCTACAACCGAGAAAGTGAAAGTGTCCGAGAATCAGACGAAAGCCGGGAGGCACAATCCTGTTGAACTTCGCCAACCCCGGACTAAGTGATTAACCGGAGTTTAATATTTAATGATTAATTAACCGTCGCATTGTTACCGATCTTTTGTGCGATTCTATTTCATCCCGCGTGTGCACGAATCGCGCTCCCCTATTTGAACTACTCGTAGTATTAATAATGCACCTTCCAAATAAATGCATTATCGGGAATACGTCGCTTTTGATTTGATAAATGCTGACAATTAAGAACTTTCAAACGTTAATAATCTTGCTAATTCGCTTATTTATTCATATCAAAATATTCATTAAATATTCAGTTCAAGAGTAATATTTATCGTGTTAAACAATTATAACAATACAGAAATAAAATTAAAATATTTGGAAGTATCCATGTTGAGAATTAAAGTTTATCAGAAAACGAAATTCCATAATAATAGAGTTATTAATTATAGCCCTCAAGGAAAACGAGGAAATTCAAATGATCGATTTTGCCGCGTCTGTGGAAATTGTTTCGATTAATCTACTTCTCTTCCCATTTTCCCTCCACTTCTTCGCTTTTCCGTTGCACAAAATCTGGAAATCTTCGTCATTACCTTTCATACCTCGCCACTCTACTTCCGTCGCGTTTTATTTGCCTGGTGCTCGTTCTAAATGACGCAAAAGATTTATTAATAATCCGGCGTGCAACAAGAAGAAGCACGAAGAAAGGGAGAGGAAGAAAAAAAGAGAGGAGCGAAATGGAAAAGCGAAGAACGAGCGGCGTCAATTAAATTTACGGTATGTGGCGAGCTATGCATCTTCCCGAATACTTTTCCATGATGAAAGAACGAGTCTCCGCCGGCGTCGTTCGCGCGATTTCATTTCTATTTTATTTTACAGCCGTTTTCGTCACCTAGAGCGTCATTGTCGCTTCGCCGCTCAATTATGGCTACTTAAACTTCTGCGGACGGTTACGCGCGAAACGTCGACCGAATGGGCCACTTTCGGTTAAACGCCGTGAATGCGAACTTTACGAGCCGAGAGAAATAGGTTTGAACTTCAATCTCTCCGTGTGTTGCTCGCGCCAAACGGGTGCTTGCCCGGCGTAAGTGAATTTTTTCAATGCACAAATTGCCCAGTGAAAACGGACGGAATGTAGATCGATTGCCAATGCAAAAACGTTCCTACATGGTTTCACTGCTACGTGCACTACTCGAAACCGCACGTATCGCGTGATGTACATACGCGAATGTGCAAGTATTATAACGCACGCTGCCATAAACTGAGCCGTAAAATTTCAATGAGAACGAAATGACACGCTTTAAATCATGCCACATTGAGCCGCTTTTACGGTGATAAATATTTCACAATGCGAATTTCAATCTCAAGTGTTAAATTATGAGTTAAAATATAAGGGGGTATTTATTGAAGAATCTTAAAAAAAATTTCAAGCCTAGTATCAAGTCACATTCTAAACATTTAACACTGCTTAGTAC
>NW_017139321.1:29243-62013 GCF_001652005.2 Ceratina calcarata | reverse complement strand
TGTTCTTCCGACGTCTGATTTCTTTTTAAAAAATGCGTTTCTAAAGTGCATAAACTTTTAGGATTAACTGTATACATAATACATCCTTAATTTTTCGCGATGGTATGACAGTCGAACGTGTGACGCCCATAAGTCTACTCGTATATTTTGTCCCTCATAGCATTTTCAAAAATATTAGATGAATAAAGCAATAGGAATTGTTTCACAACTGACAAAACAGAAACTTGCACGGCATACTATACCAATTTTCTAAGGCAACAGCAAGCAAAGAACACGCTCGACTTGCTTGACGACAATCGTCGATTTGGTGCATTGAAGTTAGACGACGCGACGGGATGGTAGACAGGAAATGTAGCGCGCGCCACGCAATCGTTAAAGTTTACGACTGCCAAAGAATAAGGAACGGCTGGTCGGTGGAAAATTGAGAAATATGAGATGGAATCTTGTCAAGAAGAATTCCCCGCAAGGGTGTGCTAACGGAAAGCCACGGAGAGTTTCGCTTCGTAACTCCCTCACGTTCCTGTTTTAAGCCATCTTCGTGGCGGACGGTCTTTACGATTTCCCGAACCGTGGATCAGATTAAAGTAAAGCCTCGCAACAGTTTTGCAGAGCTTCTCTCAGCCGCTACTCCTTTCTCTCTCCCCGTTTCCCTCCACTCTTTCTCTTTGTCGCTATTCTTTCATTATACGTATTCGGTGGAGGAGAGAATAGCCGAGACGGCATGAGAGATTAAATACATTGGGAGATCGGTAGCAGTTTCGATAAGTTTTCAGTGTGGCGGACGCTTCAAATTCGAGGCAACCAGGAATACGAGACAAAGAGGCGATATTCCAATCTAAAGTTAATGCAATCGAGTCCCTGCGATGGTGGAACCTAGGCGCGTGCGCGATAAAACTGAACTGAAGAAACCTGTTTCCATTTTTCTTTGATATTTATTTAGCGTACCGGGCACGAGTGCGCGGAGCGTTCATTTCCATTAATCCATCCTTCCGTGCAAACACTTCAAAAAGGTATTACTCTGTTTAATTGAAAGCGTTTGCTGATTTCTCTAGATAGGGAAAATTTCAATTTGAAAGCGACCAAGCTCTTTGTCAACGACTTTGCCTATGGTTGGCTCTGAAAAGCAAGATCTATTCACGAGGTGAGCGTATGCCTTGTACTGCCGGCACCGGGTACGGAAGAAAACGACAAAGCTACGAGAGAGAGAGAGGAACAGAGAGAACCAGGGGAGGAAACAGCAGCCACGCAGTCTTCCTGTATTTGTAGAAAGACCCTTTGTCAAAGAGGCCTGCGTTGTTTACGGTAAACACCTACGGAGGTGGATAACATCAAAGGTAACACGGATAATTGGCCCAAGCGATTCCAGGGTTCCGTTAAGGGACAGGTGAAGATCGGGGGATTATGTAGGCCGATGAGAGTAATCAGAAGAAGGAATTTCGTAAACACGAGATATATGCACGTCTACGATACATTTATCTAATGTATACACGTATAGATCTTAAAGCAGGATCACATCCCAGCCGGATTTACCTAAGACACGTACCAATTACCGGGGATAAGTGAAAGTAACGAAGAAAATTCAATTTCGCGGCCTCCTCGTAATATAAAACACGTACAGTCGCTTAAGAAAATATGTGCCCACCGTAGCACAAGTTATTTGCTCAATATTTCAGCATTTTACCTGATTAAGAATAATCTACTCAGGGTTCTAATAATAAAGTAATTCAATGATTATCCGTTCTTGAAATATGAAGAATAAAAATATTTTCAGCCGCTACTCCTTTCTCTCTCCCCGTTTCCCTCCACTCTTTCTCTTTGTCGCTATTCTTTCATTATACGTATTCGGTGGAGGAGAGAATAGCCGAGACGGCATGAGAGATTAAATACATTGGGAGATCGGTAGCAGTTTCGATAAGTTTTCAGTGTGGCGGACGCTTCAAATTCGAGGCAACCAGGAATACGAGACAAAGAGGCGATATTCCAATCTAAAGTTAATGCAATCGAGTCCCTGCGATGGTGGAACCTAGGCGCGTGCGCGATAAAACTGAACTGAAGAAACCTGTTTCCATTTTTCTTTGATATTTATTTAGCGTACCGGGCACGAGTGCGCGGAGCGTTCATTTCCATTAATCCATCCTTCCGTGCAAACACTTCAAAAAGGTATTACTCTGTTTAATTGAAAGCGTTTGCTGATTTCTCTAGATAGGGAAAATTTCAATTTGAAAGCGACCAAGCTCTTTGTCAACGACTTTGCCTATGGTTGGCTCTGAAAAGCAAGATCTATTCACGAGGTGAGCGTATGCCTTGTACTGCCGGCACCGGGTACGGAAGAAAACGACAAAGCTACGAGAGAGAGAGAGGAACAGAGAGAACCAGGGGAGGAAACAGCAGCCACGCAGTCTTCCTGTATTTGTAGAAAGACCCTTTGTCAAAGAGGCCTGCGTTGTTTACGGTAAACACCTACGGAGGTGGATAACATCAAAGGTAACACGGATAATTGGCCCAAGCGATTCCAGGGTTCCGTTAAGGGACAGGTGAAGATCGGGGGATTATGTAGGCCGATGAGAGTAATCAGAAGAAGGAATTTCGTAAACACGAGATATATGCACGTCTACGATACATTTATCTAATGTATACACGTATAGATCTTAAAGCAGGATCACATCCCAGCCGGATTTACCTAAGACACGTACCAATTACCGGGGATAAGTGAAAGTAACGAAGAAAATTCAATTTCGCGGCCTCCTCGTAATATAAAACACGTACAGTCGCTTAAGAAAATATGTGCCCACCGTAGCACAAGTTATTTGCTCAATATTTCAGCATTTTACCTGATTAAGAATAATCTACTCAGGGTTCTAATAATAAAGTAATTCAATGATTATCCGTTCTTGAAATATGAAGAATAAAAATATTTTATGAAATATTTATGGACCTTTTCATTCCTTCTAATAATCACGCCACGTTCCTTCACGCTTATTATTCAAATATAATTACCATCGAGTTTTCTTTAAAGCGACTGAAAAATTCGATTATTTCTCCGATCAAATACTGAACTCCCCCAAAGATCGCGAGAGATTGAAGGAATTTATGGGAGGTCCCAACAGGAACACAACTATGAAATTATTATTCTCGGCAATTCTTGGTCGACACCGACGAAGGGACTACCCCTGTGGCAATAAGGATTGGATTATTTAACCAAATCCAGTCGAAATGAGTTCCTCGCTCTTCCCTTCCCCTAATTCTCTCTCTCCTCCAGTCTTGATTCCTAACAGATTTCTTAAGTCGCCCGTTCAATCTCGCCCGCCGATCCCTCACGTGGACGTTTTTAACCGAAATCAACCCTACTTTTCTTTTAAATTTGCATAGAATTTCGCTCCGATGAATATTGTACAAGCGAGAAACGCAATCAGTAATTTGGGTAAACGACGTGCTTACCAATATTCTTTTAATGCTAGTTGCACTGCGAATCACACACGATAAAAATAACAGTTGGCAAACACGAAAAGCTCGAAAACGTGATGCAATAACATGGAAATGTTTATACACGGCCGGTGTTTATAGTTAAATATTTGCCGTTTCATGTTCTTCCTCAAGCTGGAACAAATTTGCAAGCATAAACTGCGCGCTGATGTAACCTGGGCGCGGCACGGCCGTTTGACGCGATCAACTCCTGGCAACATATGGCGCAGTTAATACCGATTTTATTATGCGATGACCATAAAACTCTCTCGAGCGAAAGCCATTAAATGGTTCACGAGTCGGATGTAAAATGATTCTCAAAGTTCGTATGAAAATTTCAGTAGGACTAGATCCAATTCTCAGTCTGGCATACAGGAAGTACGATAGTAGACATGAGTGTGCAATGGTAGTACTTATTTATCTTCCCCGAGCGAAGCTCGCATACTGATTACAATTTACCTTGCATTATATTAATAAACCTTAGGCGATTTGCAATCTAATCATTATTTCGACTCGTTGAGAGATATGACAAATTTTTTAAAACTTCACTAAAAGCTGCGAGCATTAGTGAGTATTCTTAAAAGAAAAAAATGTTTATTATAAACATGAAATGCTGAATAAGTGTCAAAGGCCAGTTTTTGAAAATCTGCTGTATAAAAAATGTTCGAAACTGTATCATTAAGTCAACACATAGACAAGAGAAATATTCAACTCGGATTATCATTATGTTCGTTTTGCATTGAAGTTCTGTCGACTGTATTAAAGTTTTAAAAGAGTACTTTCCGTATGCATGAGATTTTTAATATAAAATCCGACTTTGCGAGCCCTTCCATAATTCTACCTACGTACATATTTCGTGTACAAAAGACCCGGGCACGTATGTATCATGCTCAGACACTAATTACAGCACATATTGAGAATGTTTTACAAAAAAAAAAAGAGGAACGCCGAGTAAAAGGATTCACCGAAACTAACAACAAACACGTGTTTTTTTCCCTGCCGGCGAAGTCATGAATTCCGATTCATGTTTATAAAGTGCGAACTTATGAAAAGGTATAAGTCGCAAAGCTCGGGGAAACGCGCCCACCGCTGAAAGAATATCAATATCGGGAAAGTACTTGTCAGAAGAAGCGGAACTACGTCTCTTGAAAAGTTCCGTCAGGGACTGTGGCCAATAAATCTTTCGCGAAGAAAAACACTTTAGTTATGTAGGCACCATAAAACAATATAAAGTCGGAATAGAACAGGAAAGACGGTGTGAGAAGTCTAGCCAACGCAATAAAACAATTTCGAACAAATTCAAATGCAAAATCTGATCGGTTTTTGCATTGTTACTCATGACAGAATGCTCGTTCTTACGCTAAGCAATTTTTCTACAGAATTTCCAGCGATATCGACTGCATTTAATCAAGCCGATAAAAATATCAGGGGTCGAACCAACGAAATGTGGTAAGGAGGAAAAGCGAGAGCCTATCAAAGGTTTCTTACTTTATGGATCAGACCGATTCTTTCCCCGAAATTTATTCGCCGCGGTAAGACCTTCCCCCCTGCTCCCTATTACTAAGCCACGAGCATGGCAAGTATCCAAGATCGGAAGCAGTTACTCGAACCATAAATTAACATCAACAGTCAGTAATATATGAATACTTTCTTAGGTATCATATTTTTCAATAAACGTTACCGATGATAAAAATTTGTAAAAGACCATACATACTGGTACATAACGAATGAAAATTTGTTTCTTCGATCTTGCTAAAAGATAGATATAAGACAAATTTTCACCTAACGTTGGCTTAAATAGTATAGAAGGATGAAACATGATCCAGTTTTTCGACAGAAATATCTTAATTTACGCGTAAAACATAATAAGTTCGGTGGTGGTAATAAAAAACCGGTTTGTCCTCTCGAATGATTTTCCCAAGGGACGTCATTAACCGCGCAAATGTCTTTCGAAAGTGGCGTCGGTGGCCTCGCCTCGGCTCGAGGGGTGTGCATTATCTCTGTGCAACGTAATTTCGTTTCAATGTAGATCATCGAGGATGCTGCTGGCTCTGCTGCTACTAGCCATACCTCGACGCCACTCACCCTCTATCTCTAGCCTCAAACCCCCATCGCTTTTATTACGAGACGTTGGATCGAGATAAAAAAGCGAAGAGCTATTTCGTTCTCGTATCAAGCTATACATCCTGCAGCTCGGTCGCCTCGTCACGTTGCCGAGCCGCGGTTTCCGGCATCGTCTCTACGCATTTAAATTTATCTCACGTCGTTTCGCGAGCAACCTAATTGTGTCGTCGAGAAGTCATTAAGGCGCGCTTGTCACTTATATATACCTCTTCTCTGAGCCTTGAGCCAAGGCGCTCGTAATGACAATGCCAGCTTCAACAATACTCCCTGTTGTTCGTTCGCGCAATGGCGAGCGACAATAACCCATACATATGTTTTAACAGTGTTTTGACGAGACTGACACTTTCTGATGAAAAATATCTATCTACATTGACATTCTTGTTTAGCTAAATAGCAACTATATTGTATAGCTAAACAGCACGGTACTGACTGGGTTCAAAAGAGAACGAGGAATAAAGAAGACTAGTATAGGAATTAATTTGTGAGTCTATGTGATTCTGAAAATAATTCTATGTAATTCCGAAAATCTATCTCTCGACTCCTCGTCCATTATACGCAAACCATGATTTCAATTCCCAGTTACGACGTTACCCAGCGTACGCTTCATCGGCAACAATTTCATTCAAAATCTGCCGAAACAAAGTTTGAGAAAATTTGCATGCACCAAGGATCACTTATTCCGGACTGCACACGTACCTAGCAACGAATCAAAGTGGCGCAGCGTATAGATGTGTACGCGGGCGGAGAAAGCGGCACTGGTACGCGCGTAACGAGAAGATGTAACCGAATTCCCAGCCGTATTTTACAGTTCACCGCCTCCCGGAAAGCCCGGCTGGCAATTTGCATAAATATAGCAACGCATCTCGGGCGCCGCTGATAAAACGCTGCCCTCCCGGGAGGGTAAAAAAAAAAGAAGGGGATGGTAATTGGTTATCGAGTCATCGACTGCGTAGAACGAAATCCTCTCTCAATCCCGGCGTCCTCTCACATCTGCGACTAAGGTTACCTACGAAATAAATAACCGGAGACGCGAGATTCGACTCGGCACGGGCGTCGGTATCGATTCGAATTCAATTTTCCGACGAAAGTTTCATGCAGAGTCGGCGAACGAAAGGAAACGGTTGATCGAAACGCCATGCCAGGAAGATTGCCTCCTCGCTGGCGCTCCATAGAACCCAGCCGTTCCCCATAAGGAACGTACCGCCAGCTGCCATAAGAACGCGCTTACGTCGAATTATTTTTTGACTCCGCATCGCGCGGTTATCGATAATTCGATAATTTTTATCGAAAATCCATTTAACGACGGTTATTAAAACGAGCGATGTAACGTTCGTGCGGTGACGATCGGAAAGAAACCTCGAGCGTTTGCAGAAAAGCGAGAGAATCGTACGCAGCGAGACTACGTGCCGGGGAAATTTTCGATATTTGCAGGAAGGAAGTGCAAAATCCGATTTAGATAGTTCAACTGAAACGTATGGAACGACTTACCGTGCAGTGCCAGTTTGAAAGCACGTACATGCGGTTCGAACGAGTCTACGGTGTATCTCATTCGTCTCGGTACTCTACCTCGCTAACTCTGTTTCCCGGAGCATTACACCTGCGGTTCCTAATTCGAAGAAACGTATCAGCCGCGTGAATGGTTTCCGTTACCGTTCGAAGTACCGGAAATAGGCTGCCAGATACGGAGGAAGGCTTGCCTGAATTTTTAAAGGAAACCACGATACACCTTAACGGCATTTACTGTGAACGCCTAACATATTGCAATATGTTGTAAGCATAATGATGATAAAATATTTCTCATTTATTTACATCGACAGATTCTATATTGTTTACAAATTTCTATATATTTTACAAATTTAAATTTTAATATAATAAGATTATAATAATCATACATATCATTCGTATGCATACGAACAACTTATATCATCTATTTCTTATCAAAACTCAATGAAATGCCAGTAACTATTCCAGATAAGAATCCCAGGGAAATCGTATGTCACTAATTTTACAGTAGCATAGGAGAGAAACGGAGCTGAAAGCGGTTGAGAACTCGTGGAGGATTACATTAGAAAGCCAAAATATTGGCTTAAGGGACGAGAGAGTTAAAATGGCAAGGAGCCCTCCGCTAAGTGCCGATAAAGGGAAATGTACGAGATACGAAATGAGAGAAAAGGAACCTAAAGGACTAAGAGAGCGACACTAGAGAGTAGAAATGGAGCCAGAAACAAGAATATAGTGGAAACGGATAAAAAGGAATCTTGTTTTTTTTCTTCGTTAAGGAAACGAGATCCAAAAGGAGAAAGACACTCGTGGGAGGCAATGGACGAGAAAAAACGCGTACGAAAAAATTGGATTAGGTTGAAATACGCATAAACACGAGTTAGAACGCTCAGAATTATTCATAAGTTGACGAAAATTTCATGTAGAATCAGGAGAATGTGTAAAATATTATAATTCAGTTCTCATACGAAATAACAGAAGTTAATTTTTCTGTAGGAATGGATCAAAAGGGATATATGAGATAATTCAAAGTTCAATGTATTCTTGGACAGATGCGTGAAAGTAAAGAAACGTGGACACGGTACAAAGCAGACAAGAATAGGGAAACGCAGAAGAAAAGAAACGAACCATGAATAGAGATTGCGTGCGTGCCAGGAGGAAACAGGCGCAGAAGATCGAATTACAAAATGGAACAAGACAAACTGAAAGGAAGAGAGAGGTGGATTAGTTTAGAAACACTGTCGGTGGAACTAGAAAAAGAGGACGGCTCGGATACAATATAAATGATCCGGCCTGCAGTTGCACCGCCTCGTATCTATCCAAAGGTTGGCCTCCATTTACGTATCTGTATTATTCAACCACGTCTGTTATTCAATTTCTACGCAACTTGCAAATGCATTATTATTTTAACCGGCGAGGCGCGGCTCCCGGATAAAGGTATGCTCCCATTCGCCACGGGCGGGGAAAGAATGAGAGAAGTGCGAAAGAGGGGCAAAAACAGGTACGTAAGGGTTGGAGTGCTATAGAAAGCACTTGACCTTGGAGCTCGGATGATTTCTGTTATTTACACGGCTCGAGTCTTCGCCTCCCTTTTCTCGCCTCTCTACACCTCGCCCAGTTTCTCTTTACCGTCTACAATTCTCAGTGCAATTGTCCCGCACTCACGAAACACATTTCAGCGTCCAAATTTAAATCCTCCTCACTTTAGCCGAAGCATTTATTTCACATTTTATCGACGTACTGAATCCATTTGGTTAAATTTATTATATATGATTTATAAATATTTGTTCACTAAAAAATATAAACGTTTATTTGTATAATACAGAAACTGCAAATCATGGAAAGAAATTATTGTCGTATGTTTCCCACGAATTGCGTAAACCACGTCGGTATTGTTAATTATCCCGAAAAATCATTGTAAAAATAGCTGAACCGCGAGATAATTGCGGGAACCGTTCCCAAAGGTGCGTCGAAAAATCGTTACTTCGCTGTGAACCTCTCGGTCGCGTAGCCGCATCCAATTTTTAACTTTGATTTGCATGCATAGCGAAGCGTGCACGCGTGCCCATTAACCGAAGGCAATTTCATGGAATTTAACCTTCAATCATAACTTCATTAACTCGCGAGGGAGAAACCATCGCGATGCGTCGTATTGCCGGTTCATGCAAAGGGCGAAGTCACCCGTGCATACCATTTGTACGGCTTATAACAAGTTCAGATAGCGCCGAGTGTGTACTGAAGCGTTCAACGCCTCCCCTGCTGCACCCTGTCTGCCGCTTTTAAGTGGCCGATTTACCCCCTGCCCCTTTCACGGTCTCAAAACGAGAGAGTGAAAGAAAGAAGAGGGCGAGAAAAATCGTCACTTTCAGGCAAATATCGCGACTTTGTTCCCATGTAAGACCCTCCGTAAGGAGAATGCATATGGAGTGCGAAAACTCTTGGTTGAAAGGAAATAGCATATACAACGTAGTAATATATTATATAAAAGGAAGCGAAGCTGTCAAAGAGAACCACCGAAAGGCTGCTGAATTTGTTAATATTCATCACTTGGTATCCGAAGGAATTACCAGAATGTTCATGTAAAACCTGCTTGTCCTTTCATGAAACGAAATACGATTTCTATTCATATAATCATAAATTTCTAAAACATTCAATTAATCTACACTTAAGACAAATTTTAATTTGTACAAAATAATCTCAGTATATTTAGTATTACTAAAATTTATCATTTATACGATGATAACATACTCTAAACTCCCTTCTATTGCCAGCATAAAATAACTCATAGACGCGTAATTGTGAATATAAACGAGAATTAGCGACCTTAATAACAATTTGCGGATTGGTTTGTAGCATAATCTCGTGGTGTAATGTGAAGGATCGAACTTTGATCAGAGCAGAACACGGACCCTGGGTAAATTGGTGCAAGCTTCATTTCCTACTGGGCAGAAGGTAACGTTAGGTTGAAACAAGGATATAGACGTACGGCGGTGATCAGCCAACTGTGCAGGAGTATAAATTTCTACCAGTGCTACATTTCAAGCCTGCTAGACGTTCGATTTGGCCAGTGTTCCTTTAAGCAAAATGCAGAACGATACACCGGAAGCTTATAAAAGTGCTAGACTAATAAACAATATCGACTAGAATATAAAAGATTTGTTGGAAAAAAAATATTTTGTATAATAAAGCGTTTCCTTTCAATTGCATCGGAATTTTAAGAATACGTAGTCGATAAGACTGTATATAATGCCGATTTCGTTTAAGGAACGGATTTGCATGAGGGCGGAAAAGACCGGATCGAACGGTTATTTTCGCCAATAGGCGAACAACGACAGGCAGCAGCAACGGGTGCGTGTGATAGCTCATATTTTATCGCAAATGCGACAGATCGTCGATACTGATTTTCAGTGAGTGAAAAAAGAAATGAAATTAACGACACCGACACGTCGTCATAAATAACAGGATTATAAATAAAGGAAAATGAAGTATGATGATAAATAATGCTCGACAGTGTAAATAAAAAGCGACACGATGCGACCTGTTACATGAAAAATTGTGGCACGTTCTTTTCTTTCCCATTTTCATCCGATCTTGTAAATAACGATTCGATCGCGTGATTTTATAAACTGCCAAGCGAGCGAAGCAAACGGCCCGTTCGGAACGCGGCGCGACGACGACGACGACGCGACGGTGCGGTGGTTGGTCACTCGTATTTTCCACGCGATTGATGGAAACCTCTTTTACGATTTTATATTTCTTGAAAGCAGCCGTATGTACAAGTTTTTCAATAAAGCTCCCCGGTGAGTCTCTCAAAACCACTTTTCCACCTCACTAACATATCACACTGATCTCGTTTCTTCGGAGTGCCATACTTTTGATGCAATCAGAGATACTCTTCAAGATTGCGATTCTTACATGATTGCACACCGAGGAGACAGTTCTGGATGGATTGAAACGGGAACTAATTTCACCAAGTGAAACACGTTTACTAGCCGTGATTTTTTAAGATAAATTTGATTTGTAGGAAATCGAATGAACCGGAAGAATTGTATATAATTTCTAAAATTTGCGTGTACAAAGCGAGGTAACGAAATGTTTTAATTGATTCGTTCAGTTTTATTCTTCGAATTTAGAATTCTACTATTAAGAATAAAATTAAAATAATAAAATTCGTTGAATCACTATTCTTTATCATATTGCGAAATTACTATTAATTAATACCCGTATGATCAATTATTATAGAGAAAAAAAATTAATGATATAAATATGAGCTTAATATTGAAATAAACAGTGCATGTGAAACATTGGATAAAATAGAAATTCATATTGCAGCTTTTGATTAAATTCCATTTATCGTCATTTGCAAAAACATGGATAAAATTATAGAATGCAGTAATTAAAAAATTTTTCCGAACCGAAAAACGGTTTATTTCATTACACCTTTCGTCGAATGGAATGCCGGTCTTTTTACGCTTGCATGTATGATTGCGGGAGAACCCGAGCCAAACAGGGAAAGATTAGAACACGTGCTTTAAACGTGTTGAACAAAAGAAATATCCGGAAAGCGGCATCCTAGCGGGAGACACTAAATTATGGACCGTAAAACCCGGCAAGAATGAAAACAAGATGAATAGGAACGGCGGACATATGGTAGGGAATCGGTACTCGCAGCGTGCGCGCGCGCGCGCGCGTACCATGCAAATACCGGCCGCTTACTCGCCCGGTTTCTAAGGCACAGAACGAGACTTTCAATTCGGTCTTCATTCATCAAACCTTCGAGCCACGAGTGGAGAACTTATAGCTTCTCTATTCCGATGCATCGATCAAGTATTCAGTCCAACAAGCTAGAATCAACGCTCGGTGCTGCGAGGCGGGAGAAAAATTGCGTTGCAGAAAGTCGCATCTTCCTTCCTTGTACCGCAATACCTCACGCGGAACCGGCGAATCCGATGAAACGTATACTAGGTATCTGTACATGTAGGTATATCTACGAGGAGAGGGTTACCGAGAGAACTCCGTTAGAGCTGCAAGACATGCGGCTCTATCGATCACTGATTATTTCTAAAAGGCTCTCCGGGGGATTCGGCGAGCGGATGCCAAATGGTCGTACTTTTACAGGAAACTTCACCGGCAACGAAAATTTCTAAACGATCCCTCGCGCCTCGAAACGGCCGCTTAACTTCCGCGTAATTTAATCGCCGGATTTCATCGACAACTTTTCCCACGCGTTCATCGCAATATGATCCTTACAAACTTGTGAATTCGATGTTCATGAACGAGGTTAAAAAAAGGTAAGTGAAATATTTTTTATACCTACAAGCACTCAGTAATAGATATAATCTAATGTTGCAAAAAGAGCATCGTGTATGATTTTATATGGAAAAGGAAATTAGCAAACATTTTTCCCTTCAGTTCGTTTAAAAAATCATTAAATCACAAGAAAAATGAAATGTTTTAAAACATGTCCAATGGTACAAACGTACATCGAGATATTTTATTCTTACGTATAAGACAAATTCATGTTGTTCATATTATATTGAACGTACATTACTTGCAAGTCCGTAATAAAATGGTGAGACGTTCCACGTTCAAGGGGAAAAAATTGTAAATCGTCCGCAATTACACTAGTTTCCGGGCTAAAGCCAGATTTCCCTGACGACTAATTTTTCTCGACGTAAGCGGAACAATTTATCTTGGGCTCGGTGAAACAAAAAAAGTCGCCGCTTCCATCTCGTGAAATATTCTCCGATTTTTGCGGCGTGTTTTATCAACGCGAAACAGACGCTCCATTATGCGCGGCGGACGCGAAAGCATCGGTACGCGGTCAAGTCGCGAAATACAACCGGCAGCGTGCGGTGTGCATGAACTGCGGGAGCGTGGGCGGAACACGGGAATGGGAAAAACAACGATCGAATCGCGCGAACTAGGCGCAGAATCAGCTGATTTCAGCTTCCCTCCTCGCCGGAGCCTCTATACCACCTCCGTGATTCAGATACACGAGTAGCGACTTGAACGTGCCACTCCTGTTGCTATTTCTCTTCCTGTTCCGCGCACTTGATCCATTTTTTTCACAAGCGCCAAGCACACGGTGTGCCTTTAATATACGAGGTACCCGCAGTACTCTTGCACATTTGTAGAGAGAGAATATAATTCCATTATATTCCGACCGAAACGAAGATCGAGATTGAAATTTACTTTCATTGATCAGAAAACATTTCACATTTTACGTAATCAATGAATTGATGGATACGATATATGAAACGCGCTAATTAATTAGTTTCAGATCTATATGAGAGGATTCGTGAGACCAAAAATAATTTTACGATTCTGGTGATCCAATTGAATTATTTTTCTCGTTTGGAAATTCACTGACAGTTTCGTGATCAATGTATATTGGAATAAGAATATTAATTTTACAGTAACACAAATTTTCAATTGAATTCCATTAAGAATCGAGGCTAATGTAACTGACGATTCAAAGGAGAGCACCTACTGAAACGAAGGCTCAAGTGCTTTATGCTCTATAACTCTATGGAAACGTTCAGAACGGGTGCGGCCATTGTTACGACGTTAATAAACATAGATAAATATATTCCGGAAGGTGGAACGTCTCGAAATCTCGGCGACTATACCACCGTAGTTATTCATACATAAATTAGAAGCGTGAAATGAATACCGAGGGTGTGTTTAATTAAATTTGCGTCATGATGTACGTGCCAGTTATTACAAACCGCTCCCGCGGGAGCCTTCCCCCGAGTGAAATTACGTGTTTATAAGTTTTTCCTCTGTTAATATCTCCTTAGCAGTGCCATCCGAAAGCACGTTAACTTATTCTTACGTACATTTAAACAAAGTGAGAGAAAAAGGATAAAAGCGAGAACAAATAGATGAATCCGTCGGCTTTAACGTTACCACGCGCTAATTGCGTTCAAATCTCGAACGCTTGATTGAATAAATTCACTTCTTCAATTTATTTCCCCTTTCAATATAAAAATCATAAGCAATTATAATAACGCTGTTTAAGAAAAGAATATAAAACGTACCTCAGTTTTATAATAATATGATTTTATCTGAGAGAGACTAACAGATTTAAATTCAAAATAAAAAAATGTTAGCAGCAATCTACCGCGTTGAAGAAATCTTGTCAGCTAATACAATGACCCTTTTTGTATAAAGGCAATCAGAGTTTTAATCCAATCGGTTCGACGAAGGTTAGTTGCGAATTTTTCGCGAATTAATTCGACCAGCTTATTACTTTCAAGGTTTGAATGTAATAAGAGGACTTTCTACTTTGTAATCGCGTAGCACCCACCCACACCCCCGCCGTGGTCTCCTGCCAAAAGTAGCATCCGCGAGTTTCTCACGGAGCTGTGTGTACAGAAAATATAATTTTCTCGATAAATTCAAGTTATATAAGGCAATCCCCATGAGAGTCGCCCGGCACAAAAAGTACTAACGGCCACTGCTTTGAAAGTACAAAGTTTTAACTTTATCTCGAGCTGCCTACCGGAGATTGCAAATATATGTCGTCTCGTTTCCGAGAATCTCGTTAACGCGATATTTTCCGGAATTTCATTTAAACGATCTTCGAGACGGCACGGTATTAACCAAGGATCAACTCTCCTTTTGGGGAGCCGATTTACTACGACTGAAATTGTCCACTGTATTAAGAGTTTACGCGAACTAATACAGTGTCCTCGAAATTGTACTAAACTTAGGAAGCCAAAGTAGATTCTAACATAAATTGAAATGTTTTCCGAAGTAAAGATATACATACTATCATAAAACTGAGAGAACGAAATGTAGCAGCAAATAAATACTGTTGGAAACATTCGAATTAAAATCTTATATGAAACGTATAAAAATAAATACTACAATGTGCAACCGACGGATTCCAGTATTCGCATAGCAAAAAGAAAACCAACACCGAACCCAAAAATTGTACTCACCACCCAAGTCTGCGAAGAAGATTTCTCGAAGTACCAAGAACTCCTCCTCTGGTGCAATGTCAACTCTTCCGAAACTGTCGTTCTCAGGCCAGACATCTCTGTAAAACAATCGTTAATATCAAATTATCGGAACTCTAGTGCAGCTTACGACAGCAGCATTCTACCGACTATCGCAACCCTCGACATGTTACAAGAACGTGTATCCGACAATGAGATTATAATGATTAAACAAAGCGAGACACTTAATAACATGTTTCATTATCTTGAGTAGCATGCGCGGCAGAGAAAACGGGAGACGACAAAGAAGCGCAAGAATGGAAAACAGGGCGTGAGAGAGACAGAGGGTGGAGGAGGGGTCCGAGTGGCAATCTCAATGGGTCTCGTAGAAGGCTCCCTTGAGCACCGAGAGCCTCACCGCGATCTACGCCAACATCCGGCTGCTTGCGTCAAGTGTTCACGCCCGGCCCTCCATTCTTCCATCCACCTTCGGCCACCGTCACCGTCGTCGGTGGAGGTAAGTGCATGTATCACCTTCGTGAAGTGGATGGTGTTCTAGAGACGGTAGCAGGCGGAGTCAGCTCTCCTATGGAGAGCACGGATAACAGAGAAAAAAAGCGACACGAAGAAGAAAGATTTCTGAGAAAGCCAGCTTGCCAGCACGGAACGCTCAAATTTCATTGAATTTATTCCGTAGAGCTTGTCATCGGAGGATGCAAATCCTAATTTATACGAGGCGGCAAAGAAACAGATATGCAAATGTTTGCCCGCTGTTTGCAGTTAATGCGAACAGATTCGAAGACAGAAAGGCGACAAAAAACTCCGACCCCTCGAAGTTAGTCCCATTTTTTTTTTTGACATGTAATGAAAGAAGTAATTCTTTCGTGTCGAATAACGTCGGTTCGCGACGCGAGATTATGGAAATTGAAGTTCTGAAGAGAACACTTGACTACTAAATTCTCAGAGCAAAACGCGGGTATTATATAAAGAAGAAATTTATTGAAAGACGCTGTGCTATATTTGAACATTCGGTAAACAGAGCAGAGAAAATCGTTGCTGGTTCGCGCGTAGCTTGCCGATAAAGGCTTTTCGCGATTCCATAAGAACCGGAAAGGACCGGGCCATTTCACAAAAGTTCTATTCCCTGTGAGAATCCGAAAGCATTGAGGAAAGGAGAAAGTCGGTGCAGGTACGTGACCAGAGGACAAAGCTAAAAATCACGACTTCGCCTTGACGGAGCACTCATGAAAAAGGGTATAGTTAATGGCGAAAGATTCCTAACCCGGTGCTAGGCGGTGGCTGACTTTAAAAGGAACTCCTCGCCTGCCTAGAATTTTCATTAAAAATCTGCAGTACGTAGAAATATTCCGACAGGCCGAGGTTTTTCCAAAGAGAACGTCAGAAATAGCGAACGTGATTGGAAATCGATTCCGAAATCTTTCACAATACCTTTACGCTATTCCAAATATAATTTGTTGCAGCCCTATGATAAAAAATGAACTTTTGTCTAACAATAAGAACATACTGCAGCGAAGCAGAAATTCACTGTTCATTTTTACGGAAACAGACATTTAATCCGTATACAGAGCATGTCAAGCCGATGGTCGGGAGAGTCTGGCTACTTTCGGAAGTACAAAATCCCTGACTTAGGAGAGGGAGAATCCAATAAGCGGGTGGGAAAAGGGTGAAGGCACAGAGAGAAGGGAAGGGCGCCAAAGCAGGCAAAGGGGAAGGGTCCGTGCTGTCCCCAGGGCAGAAGAAGTGGCTCGTACGCTGCTGGTGGCTGTCTGAATAGAAATCCAGTACCATACAATCTCCATTATCCCTCGATTTGAAGTCCCACGACAATGGAATCTCTCAGACGTGCCTCAACCAACTCTCTCCCAATCCTGTCGTCGGCCGAACCGGCTCCTTTTGCCAGACGAACGGAACGAATAATTTCGACGCTCGCCCTTGACACTCGAAAAACACCCAAGTTCAACCTCATCTTTTAGTCGGAAGTCGGAACATCACAACTTATCGAGCAATGAATTAATCTCACTCAAACATGATTTATATGCCAATTATAATATGATTTAATTGCGATTTGAGGTATTTTCGATGTGAGGAATAGATAGAAGACAGAAAAGAAAATAAAAATATTCAATATTGATTATTAACGAACTTAACTTCCTACAAGATGTCGAGATGCATATCGATTTTCCCCTTTCTTTAATTAAAAGAGTCAATCCGGAAATTAAAAAAAATACGACTTCTATATAGTATGCAAATAAGACCATCGATTATCTGCTTCGCCCTCTTCCTTTAACACAAAAAAAGGTAAAAACCGCGTCTCTTTTCCTTAATTATTCTTCAACTTTGAGTGGCCCATGCTTGTGTGAACAAAGGTCAGCACACTTCGCTGATACCGCTGTAGAAAGTATCGATAGGAAAATTAGACGTTTTGAATCAAAGATAAAAGTATTTGCTAGGCAAACGAAACGCGATCACTAAAAAACTAAAAAACCCTGAAGCATAAGCTTTGCCCAGCACTATGTATGGAATACAAGAAAAGGAAATTCAAGGCATTACATTGTTTACCGCAATACCACTGGATTATCATAAATGTGTTATTAATATCTCCCTTTACGAGCCTACGTTTATACACAGTCAACAGTCTGCTGCTTCCTTTTATCCCGTTGTATGCACAAGGTCGGCACGAACCAGAAACTTCCATTGTGTGTACGGCTATGCCAAAGCTTACCCCATAAAATGGACGGCGGAATATTACGAACAATCTCCTAAAGTACCCCCTGGAAGTACTGCGTTGATGATACCGCCTAAAGAAAAATCTGTAGGAAGGGCTATAATTCCTTGGCTTTACCAAAAAGTCACTGGCTTGGCGATGAAGCAGTCTTTTTGTTTCAGCAATTTCACTCCGCTACCTCCTGAGAAAACTGTTAAATACTAAACGAAAGTAAAGAAATAAACGCATATATATATGTGTTTATTTCTCTTCTGAACTTCCTCCTATTTGAGTAACAGAACAGGATCATGCAGATACGATCATTTCGAAATCTCACAGCGTAGGAAATAAAAGGAGAAGTAGAAAGACTCGAGATTGTTTTTCAATAAATAAGTCGATCGCATATACTGAATACAAAATCAGTTTCTCCATAAAACCGGTATTATTCTGGTAATTGCACATAACGATGGACACAACTAACGCGGTATTATGAAAATGAAATCCTTTGAAGGTAAAGCGAATGCAAAGAATCCGTTTTCACATCAACGGGTTCAGCCCCAAAGCTTGCTGCTCCCGCGAAACCATCGAAGCGGCGATTAAGGCTACCAGCCAGAAAGATCGATGAGACGGAATGGAAAAACAACTTAGCGGAGGGAGGAAAGCCCGTGGGTATATTTAGAAGCTGAACACTTCAAAGGGATAGGGTTCAGTGCCTCTCAGGTATCATTGAGATGAACCAACGTACATTGGCATATTTCAAGAACGGACCACCCCCAAACCTCTTGGGTTTAATGTAACGCAAATATCAAGTGGAAACACAAACACTTGCCAGTTAACCAATTAATTGGCCCGGGACCTCCGACGAAAAAGTGAACGCCGTGAAAGTCAAACGTTTCCGTGAAACAGACGTATCTGAATAATTTAGAGTAAACAATTCAATTAAACGATTCTCACTGACGCGAACTTTTATTTCTGAATATTCAATTCCCGGCTTGTAAAAAATTCTCATTGATATTTTGTGTTTGTTCTCACGCGATATAGGTATTTCTTTTCTTCTTGTAAAAAAAGAACTTTTAATGCTGTTGATGAGAGGTAAGAAAAAAAATAAACGAGTAACAATAAAAAGCATGAAGAAAGTCCGAGTAACTTTCTTAAATGTGAAAAATTCTGATGCGTCATCAACTTGAGTGTTATGCGACTCGGATTCTCGTAAATAATACTTTTAGCCCTAAGAATCATTCACATATACTATGAAAGAGATGGTGAGATAGAAAAGAATCGTCTTTTGTGCACACCAATCAAACATTAAGGCTGTGAATGCAACTGAAAGCTTTCGACAGTCTCTGCATTTCTCGGTATTCTCAAAATCCATAAAAACTAAAATATTTCTAATATAATAATATAAATAAATTACGTCTCATGCGATGAAAATAAAAATTATAATTATCATGCACAGTATAATTGAACTGCCAATAATTTAATAAAAATAAAGAAAAAAATTTATCTATACAAGTTTTTCTTTTAAAGCAAGCAAGACGTACCATGTTATTTTCCCACGATTTGCATTATTAGAAGTCAAAATGAAAATTATTCAAGGGATGATGTTTTTAAATAAATAGAATTCTTACCTTGCTGCGCGGATGAGACCAATAGCTTCCTCGAGGAATTTCGATCGCAGCAACTTTTGAATTCTCCTCATTGCCTCGACCCTGTAAACAACAGAACAAGCAACCATGCATGATGAAAGCTTCCGTTCCTCGAAGATTCAATTCTTAGAGATTGTTAAAATCCAATAAAGCAGCTCCAACATACTTTTGATCGTCTATTGGTACGTCCAACGTTGCATCGAATGGGACGACTACAGGTATAGTTCCTTGTTGCATTACAATCGATAATTGGGGGCTGATTTCATCCCAACGTTCATCCAAACTTCGCGCTGCCGATTGTTCTTTCTGTACAGCGTCTATTTGTGTTCAACATTAAAAAGTACAGTAAATCAAATAAGAGGCCGCAATGTTTTGTTTCTTACTTTTTTTATTTGCGTTCTTGCGCTTCGCCGGCTTGCGTTTCACCTCTTGTACGAGTATATTACGTTTATCTTTTCCGCAGAAGTTGTTCAACATTTTTAAAAAAATGTGCACCGTTGTAACTAGGTCAATTAAATATTGTCTAAAAAAATAAATACAGGGAGGCTGCCTTTATTAATGATTTCGTTAATCCATAATCGGAGATTGTAATTGAAACGAAAATTGCAACTTTCAATATAATATAATACTACCAAAATTATTACGAAAGCTCTATTTACTGTCCTATAGGTTCAAATTTGGAATAGGTAGCTGGAAAAATGAAAAACTGTTGAAATACTGCAACCGACAATAAAATAATCTTCTAAACAAACTAACACGTAATAAAACCCTGTCAGTCATTTTTTTCATTTTTTTAATAAAATAAATTTGTCAGAACTTCCTACGATGCACACGATAACGTATTTAGTAATAAAGATTAAATTCTACCAGATGAAAATCTAGCGATTTCCTTGATTACATTTAATAAAACTCAAACTCGAAACGTCGCGTCGCATCGAGCGAAACAATACCCGTCACGGAATTAATACAGTTCTGTCGCGTGTGTATAGTTTCCAAGTGGTAACATCGGCAAACAAAGTTTGCTGCAGCCGTCAAGTCTTGTTTTCGTCACCGTCGCTAAGATGTCAGAGCGACGACGACGATATCGCGACGGCGGGCGCAACCCGACCTTACATTTCCGTAGTAGAAATCGTTGCAAAACCCGTCAAATTCGCGGAAAGTTGAACGGCCGCCGTCGCCTTTTCCCATTTCGCCGACCGGAAGGTCGATAAAAGTTGTTTATTCCCGAAAGAAGCGCGAAGGAAGAGAAAAGGACCAGACAAGGGAGTTGGCAGTCGGAAAGAACCAACGAGGAAAGTACGCGAGAGAGGAGGCTAGGGCCGGAGTAGCTCCCTCGTTGTTCGAACCGATTGATTTGAAAGTGAATCAATCTGTCTGCAGTATATAAAACTTTTAGCAAACAGTTTTTCATTTTCCGCTCCCATCCACTCAATAAACAGACCTTCGAAGCATGAAATATGTAGTAAAACGAACGAAGCGTTTCACGAGTACATTACACTGCACCGTGTGGAGTTCCGAGGAACAATGTATTTTCAATTGGGCATAATGAGTTTTACAGATTTAAAAATTTGTTTTGTGCTAAGTGGTGTGTGCTTAATTTATACGTCTATAAAATGCTTCGTTGTTTTAAACAAGAGAGATTTGTTTTCTGTTATAATTTTTCTTTCCGTAATGGTCAAACAATTTTTGCTTCTGTAAGTGCAGGTTGTATTCTATACTGAATGTTTTATACGAACCGAGACATTTTAACCGAGTCGAACGAGAGAATCAGAGAAAGAATCGTTTCCCGATATTCCGGAACATAAAACACATTACTCTTAATAACTCTACTGGATTCTTTAACACCGCGGTCTGTACTCAGATCCATTGCCATCAGTGTGTGTAGTAGTTCCTATAATAACAAAACGTGAACAAAGATGTCTCCTTGTCTCTATCAAAGGCGAGCAAATATCAGTATTTAATTCCTCACCTGATACGCTTTCAATGCTATATGCAGTCTACGAGACCAAAGCGGAATTTTTTTTTTGTCAGTAATGATCATCTCATAATAAAAGTCCATTTGCCTTTGTACCATGTGAAATGTTTCCGTAGAAATCGTTTCGCTATTGATAAGTATTTTATTATTTAAACGAAATTGACTCTTTTATTTCGAAATAAAATTTAATCAACGGACAACACTTATTTCTTAGATAAATGATTTCTCATTAAAAATTTAACAATAATTTTCTAATTCGTCTCGAAATTTGGAAAAGTCCTCTATCATTTCGCTTATTTCGTAGATGTTAAAAAGAAAGTAAATACACAGCTTACCTTACGTATTTTACTTCGAACTTATAGTTGCGATTAAATTCCATGAAGAATCGCATAGCCCATAAGTAACAAGTCGTTTCGATTTGTTCCCCCTGCGCCGCAGCAATTATACACGATCTCGCGTGTTTCATTACCGGATTGTAAGCGGCGTTCAAAAATTCGACACAGAATTCTTTTAAGAACAGTCTCACGCTCAGCGCGGAAGTTCGTTCGCCCCTTGGATCTGCCAAGGGACGTTTATTCTTGGGTTTTGCCATTTTATTCTACATCCCAGTGAAATAATATTAGTACGAACGAAATTGCTATTCGTTGTTTTTACGCGGTCAAGACAAAATTTAAAAAAAAGAGTGTACGAAAGCTGACTGACTCAGAAGTCTGCCCGCGAGTTATTTAAGTATAAAAAAAAATTTATAACTGCTTCGCACAGATACTTTAAATTAGACTCCCAGTCATATCAACTTGTGCTTATAATTTTTATGAAATGCAGTTTTTCCGGGTTCAGTACAAAAAGTTGGCGCAGTGGCCTGTAATGGTTCTTAGTGTAACTTTGTTTGAAAGAAAAGTTATATTTCACGCCCCTCCTTGTTTTTATGTAACAAATTCTGTAAAAAATGTCGAAGAAGGAAGCAGGAGGATCACGAGAGGGAACCGCGGAGGAATTCCATAAAGGATATGGCAGGAGTCACTGATCACCTCAATTCAGATAGCCGTCAGGCATGTAACCTACTAGATTTATGATAGTCCATAATGAAACGGGCTACGAAGAAGTGAGCTAGGGAAAAGTTTGTCCTCAAACATGGATGTTCCGCGGAAGAGACGGCAATAACGATGTAAGGGAGAGGAGGATCGTTTTATAGCCGAGCGAGATGGAAGAGATGGGCGGAGAGAGGAAAGCGAAATGTCCGCGAAAAGAGCACTGACCCAGTTTTAAATGCTTCAGCGCCATTAAGCAAGGAGCTGGTTCTAATTACGCGAGGATAGCCCTAATTAACAGCTGTATTTTCATTCAAATCCATCTGATCCCCTTTCCCACTAACTCATTAACGAGAACTACTACCGCTGGAAATCAAAGATTAATTGTAAGGCTGCTTCCCGGTTTGACGTTTCATTTCCTCCCCATTTGAAAAGTAAATGGACATATGAAAACCCGAATAAACATCTTTTCATTTTGCATATTAATTAACAGTCGCGATAATTACCTTCACTTGGCCAAAGTTTAAGGCCTCGATCTTTTGGTACGGTTTATGACACAATAATTGATTGTCTCCAATGGCTTTCATATTCTGGACGACGTAAGTACCACCGAAATGCGAATGTCTAAACAAGTTATTAAATAATTGAAAGTCGCGTTTAAGTATACTGTTCTACTATCGAACTAAATTATTTCGCAATAGCGAAGCGGATGCACTTATTCAATAATGAATTCTATAGGATACTTTATCTCTGAACAATTATATTACGTTTTGTATAAAAACAGTGATTTTTATTTCTGGTTTACGACTCTTGTTACTTTCAACTAAAAATTGTTCACTAATCAATATATATGGCGCGAGGGAAAAGACCGATACTTTTTACCGCCTCTGATTCTTTTCCAAGTTGCAAAAAGCTTTCCGCTGGAAATAGGAACACGTAGCAAAAAGATATAAGTGTAATGTATGTATGGCACAAGAATAAAACACGCGTAGCACACAAGTGGATAAAAGCTTCTATTCACGTGTATTGCGTGGGGTTCACTTTAAAAACTCGGTCACGTTTATTATGCAGATGTAACGCCATTATCACCGAAAGAAAGTACAAATTTTTTTGCACCATTCTTCTCTACTATCGCTATGGTTATCAAAGGAAGCTCGCATTCTAAGTTAAAATAAAAAAACACATTAAACTTACCTTGCACCCGCAAATTTTCTAATCTTTTCCATTTTTACCTCCTTCTCTTTTATTCGCGCAGCTAAAAGTATCGCTTCGTCCTTTTCTTTCTCAGTAATACTGCGTTGTAAACCAGATTTCGCTAATTGACTCGCATTCTGATCGCGCAACATTAACGACACGATCTAATGATGTCACAATAAATTGATTATCGAAAATCAACAGCGTCTCAAGCAAAGAAATATTATAGAAGAATATTTCTCACGTACCTCCAAAATTTGCATATGATACTGCTGTTCGTTTCTATTACTAGCAATGAATAGTAGCAAATCAACTAAGCCTGACGCGTTCAGTGCAAATAAAACCTAATGATAATAAGACGTTTAAAACAAAAGTTTCTCCATTTCCATAATCAGATGTCACATTTAATGTCATACCTGATCATGAACTGTTACATCGTTATCAACGCGTTTTTCATTTTCATCTGGAGGAATTTGCAAAATATTTCTGATAAAGATAAGAATTCTTTCAATAATCAATTCTTTCTCTTCCCCCCTTTCTGCGATTTCCTATTTAAAAAAGCAATGTGTCATACTTTCCATTCTTAAGGGTATGACAACTGTAATACATATTTTAGGAACTTACTATTTTAAGAATTTCACTTAATTTATTACTGAGCACTGCCCAGATACGTTCATCAGTTAGTGCTACTTTATATGCCTGCGTACACGCAATTAATTTCTGATAGATACTATGTTGCATTTTATCAGTAGGTATCTGTTCATTATAAATGAGGAAAACTGGACTGGTTATGTTAATAATCAACCTGGTCAAACCAAAAAGTTGTTGTCTTTGAATCATAGAAATACATCAAATGGCACTCACTTTCAGTAATTTATTACTTGCCTTAACAAGACTTCCCACAGTTCTATCTTATCAGGATGATCAATGAAAATTTTTATGAGATCAGTTTGAAGTACTTTTGTCTGACCAAGAAACTGACGTACAACATGAGAATCATCATCTCTCCTCAAGTATTTAATCAGATCTTTTATAACATCTGTTATTGAATTAATAGTAAGTTTAGTAGCCTTTCTATTAGCTCACGAATTTAATTTAATTTGTTGTGCATCTTTACTCTTACCTAAACAATGCTTGTCTAAATGATACTTAGACCCATCATAATAACCGAGTGCAGCACATGTGGCTGCAAGCTCAGTTGAAAGATAATCTGTCATTGTGGTTCTTCTAAACTAGTTATTGTATAATATTATCTTATTATAGTACTCTAAACTGTATTACTGAACTCATTATTTTACTGAATCATCTGTAATGAACAACACCAAATACCTAAAGTTCTATTGATATCATTTACACATATAACTATGCGTAAATTAGTGATATATTCGTTCGCTGCTTGTTTGATTTTGTCTATACAATTATACTTGATATCTACACACTGAATTTTACTAGTATCCCATTTTTCATGCAGTCTTTTCTGACACAATTTAGGCTTATAAATCACATAAGGAATAATTATCGAACTAATATAACCTTAACAATGTACAAATTCTTATACTTAAATCAATATTTAAATAAAATAATCACACGGAACATTATTATACATGTGGCAGCAGCCGGCATGCACGACTTTAAAGGTTAAGTTCGCTTTATCCAAGGAAGTATAAGAATCCGCGATAGAATACCGATAAAAATATCATCGTACGTACGTCTGCAGCATAACTCTAGATCGATGTCACGATTATTTCTTATCACAGTAGTTAAAACACTTAATTTAGTACTTGAAAACACAGAACAATTACACTGCACACAAACGTCAAACGCAACAGGTGCCGAAAATAGCGCGGGAAAATGTCCGCTAGAGTGCTCTCAATTTCAAATTAATCCATACAGCATGTCGATGTCATTATCGCAATTTTATTCTTAACAATATAAATTACTGTAACCTATTTAATGTTACAATTAATATGTAGAATTATTTTCTTTTGTATTATTAATTAGTACAGATTTTTCTACAGAAAAAACCTGTTTATCTCTGAAAGTTTATTTAAGAGAAGTATGCATTTTCACTTTGCTTCAACATTCAAGACTTCGACAGACGGCGGCTAACTCTCCGCATTTCCCTCGTCAGAAATACGATTCGGTGATGACTTACTATCATATGTTTGTCTTTGACATCAATTTAAGGTAGCAATTTTGATGAAGTGCTCTTTTCCCCATAAAGCGTTTAATTAATTAGTTCGAAATGAACGCGCTTTGAACTTGTAAACGTCTGGGGTACTTAAAACTTCCTGGTTAACTCGTCTGGGAGCGAAAAATTCTCGCCGCTTTCGCCAGTTGATTCGAGATGGTTAAAGGGGAAAAGGGAAACGCGGGTCACGACATCGTGGCCCTTCCGAAAAATTTGTTTCAGCGACTTTAAAAGCAGTATCAAAATCTCAGCTGGAATTCGTCTCGTGGCTCGCTTCTTGTTTCCACATGGGCGACATGAAAGGGACACGAGGGCTCCATTATTTCGCCATAATACCAAGAGCCGCGCACCACGTCGAGCAATCTGCGGTAGATATTGTCCACGGAGGAGGAAAATAAAGCCATAAATTCAATTTCGTCGCCAAGATACACGAAAAAGGAGTCGAGGAGGAACGTTTCGAAGGCTTCGCGATGGGAATACGGTAAAAAGGAAACCGATACGAGACTGTTGAACGAAGGTCGAGCACGAAACGAGGAAGGATAGATTATTCGAAAGATAGATACCGCTGGGAGGAAGTTGGATACCGAGTGTGTTAGACGAGGGAATAAATCAGAGAGGAGCTCGCTTATTTCATTGCGGTGAGACAAACATTCGGTGTCTAATCAATATCACTGAGTTTATCTGGGGCAATAGGTTGCCGTATCGCAATAGCTATCTGTTTAGCTTGTTACGTTTGTTTCAAGTTAAATTCCTTTGTGTTAATCGTATTAGCTGCACAAATTGTCTAATCGTGTTCACGCTTCTATACTTTATGACTGTGTACAAGCTTACCAGCATTTTCGAAAACAATGAAACCACGCATAACGGAATTCAATGGCTACATGCGATATTGCATCTAGATATTTCGGGATGAAATATGCTACACTTCCTACCTTTATCAATATTGCAAAATATTATATTACGTACAAAAAATACTATGCCTTTGTTACGTTTTAATTACAATAAAAATAACAATTTATTGTACACCTTCACCGCGTTTTAATACGCTTTTGTTAAACTTATCAATCGTATTTTTCCACATGCGGTTTTCAATTTTAATTAAAAGTATTATGTAATAATGATGGAACGTAAAATCCGAGAACAATAAACTCGCTTCGTTTGGAATTCGTTTAAAGGTAACTGCGTTCCTAAAATGTAAACTTATTTCATTAACCCAAAGTAATAGCGCATATATGAACGCAAGAGATGTTCCGCAGGCTACTTTGTAGTTTACTATGGAAAACTATAAGTCTAGCTGGTAGTTACCCGCGCGAGTTGGCAGTTAAATGTGGTGTGTATAATCTTCCCGTTAACTAGTTAATTTAGTCAAGTTTCGTAAGTTCCGCCGCGCGTAAACACAACTGTCTTGCGTACGAGTGAAACGGGAATAGGAAATTTAATGAAGCCGAAATAAAGCGATTGTGTCCAGCGCTATGAGCTATAAACGGCGCTAACTCTTTACTATCTCCAACGACGTAGAGACATCCGCGTGTTACATGGAAACTCATTAGGTAGAAACTGTAAAATCGTATTAATATTCGACTCAACTTCGACGAATCCAACTACTTTCTGTTAACTACTACTCGGTAATGGAAAGTTTCACGATAGTAATTAAATCACGTGAAATGCGAAATACATGTAATTTGTTTCATCCACGATAATCTAGAACGTAATTGAAAACTGCAATTTATGTTTTTCAGGAATGCAATTATTATTCGCTGAAACGATTGCAATTGAGACGTCAAAGGGATGTTTGAAGAACTATTTCATGGAGTTTAAGAAAAAAATTTAAATACTGCTAATGATAGAATAACAAAACCTGCCGGGATCCAATAATTAAAGATAAACTGCTTTTCAAAGACAAACTTATTCAATCAGCGCGACCTCTCTTAATTAGCTGGTTATTTCAATTTGATTTGCTTAATAAAGCATACAACTATTTTCAAAGCATTGATGAAAAATGCTTGTACGCATAATTTTATGAGGCGATAATATTTTAATTGTTCCATTTGTACCTCCCAAATTATAATATACAATATGGGGAATATCAAGATTCTACATTGATCCTCTACGAGAGCTATGCTGAATGAAGTGACTAATTTTCAATGGTCTCTAACCATCTGAATGACCGCACTCTCCTAGCAGTTGCGAGATTAAAGCCATATTCAAATTTCATCAGCTATGCGGCTACGTTTTTAACCACGGAATCTCCTAACTGCATTTATTCGAAATTCACCGGAAGCAGCATTCACGCATTTTTGTGCTTGGTAAAACTACCGAATGGGAGAGTGTGTACAGGACTCTCATATACTTCAGTGTTAAAGTACAATTTCTTAGGTTTTATTATTTCAAAAACATGTTCGGTAAAGTATTTCATCGTTCGGATACATTTTTACTGTGAAATCAATGAAAAACGCTGTCGACACGTTAAAAATAGTTTTGTTCACTTGAATACGGTGGATTTCTGCTGGCTGATAGAGTTTAGTCTCTATGCCCTCTTCAAAAATACAGATTTTGATCACGCTGGAAAAACCACCGGGACAACTGCGCACTGCAGTTTCTATATGAAACAGCACGTTATCGAGAGTGCATATACACTGGTCGTATCGCCTGTGAATAGTACATGCATGCGGTGAAAACTCTCTGGTTCAAGAGTTGCTCCGGATACAATACTTCCATATACACGCGTGATCTCAATTGTCATAAAAAAATATTTTTTGTAACGAAATGCAAAACGCAGATACAATCCACCGTACTATTTATATTTTCGATATTTTCAATGATACATTTCGATCACTCGTTTACATAGATCTTGATTCCTCTTTCAAAAGAGAAGACAAACTAGGATCTAGGTTAATCAGAATTCGTCATTACACCGGGTGGAATTATAACAATTACGTTAAGATACGCTTCGAAGGTATAACGCATACGCAGGTGTGGATTCAAGATGCTACGTAATAAGATTTCGCTCTTCCGTTGCTTGCATAGTCGATTGCTATTATACCGATGCGAGTATGTACTTTGAGAGAACATCACCTACTCTAATTGTAAGATTTGCTTTACACGCTATTTGTGAAACTTAGTTTCGGGAACGTTTGTCGACCACGTCGGGTGTTGATATATGTGCGCTAAACCATGTAACGGCACCGAGTCAAAGTGCTCTTGTTTAATATTGGACCGTATATGTACCTACTTACGGTGCAGTGGAAACCCTGTTAATCCAATTAACGAAAGCGTATAATTGTAAACATATACTTGTTGAAATTGTTTGAACTTATGATACTATATTCGAGATAACAGGAGGTTTAATGTATTAACGTTCACTCTCTTTACGTGCTTTTCTATTTCTCATTGCAACAGTAATTTGCAATCGCGTGTAATTGTGCTATCTGCAAATAAAGATATCTGAAGCTTCCGTCACTTGATCTCTTTGGTACGAAGTGTCTATTCCATGAATAAACATCATTTTACAAGGCAAACTCGTCTCGCATCAAAACGCTCGGAGCTTTTCCTAAAATAAACTCCCGGGGACGTATACACACGCAACGTCTGCTCCGTAAACATCATCGATCGGCATCGTACGTTAAGATTACCCTAAAGGAGTTATCTGCGAGTCACCATCCGAACGGAAGTTAAGGATATTTTTTATAATCCCGGCAAATGAGCCGTTCAATTTACGCGGCACGCTGGCTCGATTATAAAATACGTTTCTTTGAAGTCGCTAACTCCTCGCTTGGTGAATCTAATGCACGGGAATGCACCGTATTCTCGACTGAAGTTACGCCCCAGTTCTAGCGAGACGATAATTCACCACCGTAGCTTATTGAGCTTTAACGGAACCGGGAGTTATAATTTAGCATCGACTCACTGGAATCCAATATTTTCCTTGTTTACTCGTTAATGTGAAGCTACATTTTATAGACATTCCTCCTCTAGTAGAGAACGTTGTAAGAAAAATGTGCGCTCATTTTCCCGAAAATTCTTCGATAATCGATTAACTGATACTCCTGCTGATGCTGCAACAGAAATGCTTGCGATCGATCTCTCACAACATGTTTCGAGGATATACATGTAATACGGTAATAATTCTCAAATCAAGCGGTACTTCATCATGTTTTTTCGTAATAGGTGTATTCGTGAAATATTGAATCATTTTTCAAGCTGGAAGATTAGCGCCGTAAAAGCACGTACGCATCAGTTACAAGCAGGAGGTCTCCGTTTCCCGTGGAGTGGATGCAGTGCTCTGTTGGGTCGATGTCTAATATTCGAAATGAAGCGAGAGAGTGCAGGCAACGATGGCACGTATTACAATAATGGTAGGTGCTGAACCTGACATAGCGAAACTGTAATACAATGGCGTTGAAACCGGTGCTGGAGTGTCCAGTCATGGGAGAATGACAGAACACAAATGCGATGGACCGTAGAACAGTAGTTAGTTTCCTAACAACGACGCGTACGCTCGGTCGCAGATGGTGCATCCGAACTTAAACGTACTTGCACGGAATACCGCAGCGCGTAAGAGAAATTGAATAGCTGCAATTGAATTGGTTGTTAAATCAAATAACCGGGAAAACGTTGTTAGTCATCGGTTCTTTGAATATAGACAAGGAATGTATCTTCAGCATGATTGTCTAACAGAAACCAAATTTTATTTACCAATGATACTGAATAACGTTGACTCAAATCTTACTTCGATTTCCTTATCTACACGTGCAGTTTATGATTCTCGACTATTAATTTATGTATTGTTATAGGCGAGTCTAATTGTAAGCAGGTGAGGTAAGTAAATGGTAAACCGAAAATCTTTTTATAAAACATTATTTATTATATAAATAGTTCTTTCGATTTTGGAAACATAACAACTTTATCAGACACTCAAGAAATTCTCCCAACGGAAGTTTTCATCCCGACAAAAGTTTAATGCAGTTGGAACGAGGTTTATGTCCGACCGGAGTTACGTTATCGCCATCATAAAAGAGACAGTTTTTACGTTAGGCCGTTCGCAAATAGCAAGAAGGCAACCGTTAACAACTCGTTTACAGGCGGATACAATTGCTGAGGCTGTTATCACTGGGCGCGGGTTGCCGGTGATGTCGGAACGGGGCTAAGCCCTCGGCCTTCCACGAAACGCGCGCCCGCATGTAAATTTCCGCATTATTCCTATTCTACTGTGTACGTGTAAGCCAGTTTGTACCATCCTTCCCTTTTTTATTATTCTCCGCGAGGCGCGGATCGTCGCGTACCCGAAGCGAAACAGTGGTTTCGTCAATTTTCTTTGTGGAACTCACTGGTGAGCTATGTATGTACGCGGCGACAAAACCCCTCGCGATTCCGCTCCGAGGAAGCCGGAGGCAGGGTGAAAATGTGGCCCGGTGTCTCCGGGGGATTGCGAAACGGCGGGATATTGGCGTTGATCCTTCCTGTTTTGTACGATACTAACCTCTGAAATTCGTCTTTTGAGAGGACTAGACCAGAAATGTGAACAGAATTTATATTGCTGTTAAAAATTGTATCCGTCATCAGCATCGAATAGATTTGCATCTCCTAACAAGTTTTATTAATGCGCACCACGTTTACATAATTTCTACGCGCATTCATTTTTCGGGAAGATGTAAAACATCTCGCGATTTGTCCGAAAATTGTGAACGATGTAAATTTGTTACAAGCCGACGTTCACTGCGGCGATGCGTGCAATAAATTATCGGCTCGAGGTGCGCGTTATAAATTATTCGCCAGGGTTTAAGACTGTTACTTCTGCTCGAGCGATCTGTAGCCGCGATTAATCGTTGCAGCGCGAAATAATTCATAGCTCGCGTACCTCCCGACTGCGTTTTCCCGTTTTACGGAGGAACCGCTGCGATGCACGTACACAGTACCGCGCCATTGTAGAGAGGAAGATGTTTCACGCTTCATTTGCCCGTACGAAAGTGCTTTTGTAAAGAATGAACGATCGTTGCGGTTGCCGATGCTCGCCAAATTTGTTCGAGGAGAAACCCGAGATACGGATTTACCATTTCGCACCGATAAATATGGGAATGACAGAAAATTTCGTAGCGATACATTATTCGCTGTCCTGCGAGGGATCCGACATTTTTATTACTCCTTACATCGATGTTAGCAAGATCAATGACACAAATTGTTGTTTTAGATATTTAACGTTAGTGCGAATCATGACAAAATTCGGCGAAATGTTTCTTATCGATTGAACGCGTTGAACGTGAACCGATGTAAGTTTCACGCGTGCCGTTACGTTTGATTCGCGTGGTGGTGATTGTTACGGAGGGAGGGCAGCATAGATGATTGAACAATGGGAAGGCGCGTGAAATGGTAACGGCACGTGTTGACATGACATACTTGCCGTTCCGTTCACGTAGCAGGAGATCGTGCGGCTATTAACCACTATACGCACTAAATGTATGCGAGTGATGGACATTGATTCAATACGCGATTGACGTGGATCGAATGATTCAATGACAGAGAACCCTCCTGCCGAAATTCCGCGTCGATGTCGCATGTTCGCGAGGCGGGCGAACGTCAAAATTGAATTAAAAGCTAGTAGCCGTCCGAACACACCGACCTAATAATCAACGATTATGTCGAATAATGTTCCCGCAAAATCATTATTGTCATGATTGAATTCTGAACCCAACGACCCGCATTGACATATATTTCGTATTTAAAAAAGAAACGAAGTAGTTCGTCTCCGTCATCCAATTACTTTCAATATCGACGAACTGCAATAGGGGGATGCAATTTAATTTGCAAATATTTCTGAACTGGAACAGTTATGAAATAAAATAGAAACGATTCTTTTCAATAAAGCTTATTGAAGAAGCTCCATTGCTATATTTGCGAGAGTATCTATGTACAATTATAACGTGTGCGCAATCAAAATTGATTTATTAAAAATATTAAAATATTTTCTCATTGCCCTACGTTT
>NW_017139321.1:23137-28908 GCF_001652005.2 Ceratina calcarata | reverse complement strand
GGGTTTAAGACTGTTACTTCTGCTCGAGCGATCTGTAGCCGCGATTAATCGTTGCAGCGCGAAATAATTCATAGCTCGCGTACCTCCCGACTGCGTTTTCCCGTTTTACGGAGGAACCGCTGCGATGCACGTACACAGTACCGCGCCATTGTAGAGAGGAAGATGTTTCACGCTTCATTTGCCCGTACGAAAGTGCTTTTGTAAAGAATGAACGATCGTTGCGGTTGCCGATGCTCGCCAAATTTGTTCGAGGAGAAACCCGAGATACGGATTTACCATTTCGCACCGATAAATATGGGAATGACAGAAAATTTCGTAGCGATACATTATTCGCTGTCCTGCGAGGGATCCGACATTTTTATTACTCCTTACATCGATGTTAGCAAGATCAATGACACAAATTGTTGTTTTAGATATTTAACGTTAGTGCGAATCATGACAAAATTCGGCGAAATGTTTCTTATCGATTGAACGCGTTGAACGTGAACCGATGTAAGTTTCACGCGTGCCGTTACGTTTGATTCGCGTGGTGGTGATTGTTACGGAGGGAGGGCAGCATAGATGATTGAACAATGGGAAGGCGCGTGAAATGGTAACGGCACGTGTTGACATGACATACTTGCCGTTCCGTTCACGTAGCAGGAGATCGTGCGGCTATTAACCACTATACGCACTAAATGTATGCGAGTGATGGACATTGATTCAATACGCGATTGACGTGGATCGAATGATTCAATGACAGAGAACCCTCCTGCCGAAATTCCGCGTCGATGTCGCATGTTCGCGAGGCGGGCGAACGTCAAAATTGAATTAAAAGCTAGTAGCCGTCCGAACACACCGACCTAATAATCAACGATTATGTCGAATAATGTTCCCGCAAAATCATTATTGTCATGATTGAATTCTGAACCCAACGACCCGCATTGACATATATTTCGTATTTAAAAAAGAAACGAAGTAGTTCGTCTCCGTCATCCAATTACTTTCAATATCGACGAACTGCAATAGGGGGATGCAATTTAATTTGCAAATATTTCTGAACTGGAACAGTTATGAAATAAAATAGAAACGATTCTTTTCAATAAAGCTTATTGAAGAAGCTCCATTGCTATATTTGCGAGAGTATCTATGTACAATTATAACGTGTGCGCAATCAAAATTGATTTATTAAAAATATTAAAATATTTTCTCATTGCCCTACGTTTATCATAAGTAAAAATCGTGCAACTATATTTAGTAATATATAGTAATTTTATTTGGGCTTTCCTTGAAGCCTCCTTTTTGTAATATGTCTGCTTGCCATATAACGCACACAGTTAGGTATTCGTACACAGGAAAGAATCAATATCCGGCGAACTGATGGGTCTCGTATTCTACAACGTGTCTATTGACATTAGTGATAAACGTAACGTGGAAAGCTTTGAACGAATTCGGTGAATCCCGCGGGACTTCATGCCAGTTAGGCAGGCAATCTTCCCACTCCTTCGCGGCGCGTTCGTGTTTCACGAGCCACCGTGAAAGGAAATGTGTTTTGGCAGAATTTCAGAGATTCCTCTCGCAGCTGCGGCCAGCCTCTCGCACTTTATTATAATTTGAATCACGAACGGTATCCCGTTGTACTTAAATTGCTATTTTTAAGCAGATTTGGTGATTGCAATACTTTACTGCGATATCACTTACCTACTGTTTCTGAACATAAACTTCTGTGTAGACATTTATTTCTTTAAAATGTATGTATAATACGTCTCATGTTTGTATTCTATGTGCAAGTAAAGCTAATTGATTCCTATTATAAGCATGTATCCATGGATTTTCTTCTATGAATTTTTTAAGAAGTTAGAAAATAAAAGTTATTACAGACAAAAATAGAGACAAAGAATTTCGTATCTGCCTCTCATATTCAGTCATTTTTGCTTAAATATTTCAATACAATAAAACCTCAACTGCAATTTAGGAGACTCCCCGGACAAAGCGTTATCATCGCTGCGCAGCGGAACTAGAAAAGCATGAAATTTGAATTTAATATAATTGTTTCAATTTCTGTAAACGTTCCCCTCGAGCGAATTCCAGCTGGCAGAAACTGTTTCCCATTGTTTGTGCAATAAGAGCTCTGCCACACGGTATCGTAATTCCGAACTGTCTGACATTTAAAATTTATATCGTTTGGATCGATGTTGAAAAAGTCTGTACGCTGGTCCGAAACGTTTCCTACCTGCACCGTCTGTCCGAAAAATTTCCGGGACGAGTATTAAAAAAAAAAAAACCAGAAAATACTACAAAATTGTTTATTAATTCAGATGTTCTACATGGTTCCCAGTAAATGGTGGTACATACGGCGTACATGAAGCTAGTTACAATTTCTCACCCATCCCTGCACACGTCCCATTTCATTCGTATGTGGTCCTTGTACTGCACGTCGCATATCCATAAATATGCAACTAGGATCTACGTCGGTTTACCTCGATTTCCGGTGAAATAACATGTTTCATTGTTTGAATCGATTCATTCGCAGTATCCTGTTATCTCGAATATAGAAAGGAATACAATTTAGAAGAGATATTGATTTACATTATTTGCAAGCGATATTGCCAAGTGGTCATTCTTATCTTTACCTTTGTAGCGACGTTGTCGATAAGTAACGTGCACAGGTCTGAGACGAAGCTCTGATCTTGAAAGGTCAAAGATACTGAAAAAAGGGGAGAGATACCATAGAAAGGGAATGCTACATCACGATAGATATCTTCCTACCCTCCCCATCGTAAAGCTTGCCAGGGTAACCTTTAATCATATTTGACCAGAGATGGCCTTATTGAACCGTTTCTCTCGAACAAAATCAGCTTCCCCCTTTATCAATGAGAAAGTCAGCGTAACGAAATGAAGATAATTGGTTTCTTCCAATTAGCTTCTGAAGAACCATTAAATAACGACATAACTCATAACGTTTCTGTAAGATAATATAATTATAGACCAAAAAAGCGGAGTTCCCTTGCAATTAGATTTTCTCCCTTTCATTTTTCAGTTCATATTGTTTCAAATACAAATTGTATACAGTTCTAAGCAAACTGTTTACGCGGATCTCGCGTCTACATTTCTAGTTAATGAAGTCGAAACAAGATGGATCTTAGGCGATTAGTAATCTTAAGTGACGCAATTAATTAGTCTATGCGCGGCCGCCTGCGAAACTCCGAGAGCGTGTAACTCGAGAATATTCGAAATACGGGAACGTTAATCACTGATTCGCTGATTTACCAGTAAATTGGGAATACGCGTGTACCAGCTGCCGCGTCGGTTTCTAGAGGAATAGTTATCGAGGATCGGAAGACATCAACGAAGGGAGTCTGGGACAGACATCCGACAAGGGACATTAGGCAGAGGGGTGGCCTCAAAATAGATGTCATCGTTACCCCCTCGAACGGCTTACCAGCCTACCCTAGACGATCTTTAATCACGGAACCCGTCAAGAACGTATCTGTCACGTTGCAACAGCCCTTCTAGGAAAAAAATCCACTTTCTCTCCCGGTCAAGCGACTGATCGGGCTAATAATTCTTCAGGGTAGAGAATGATGGATCAACTTACCTCGACTGTAAGAGAATATCCTCGACCCGTTGTCAATCATTTAGAGTAAACGTTGGAATTCAAGATATTTATAGACGCTCATTTAAACAATAAACGTTATACATCGCAATTTAATGTACAAAATGAGTACTGGTTACAGATGAGCGTATTATCACTGATAACATGAAAAACAAACCGAACAATGAAGTATTGCAATTGCAACTTCCTCTAGTTTCAGCAATTTCTCCTAATTCAATTCATGAATTATAGCACGCGGATCCGGATTCACGGAATCCTTGCCGAGGCTACGACTCCGGCTACCGGCAATTATTAACCAACCATTGCAGCTATTATTCTGTTTCCGGATCCCGCATTAATGGGGCGACCTTCCGTCGAAAATCGTAAACGCGGACCAACTGTTTCACGAATCGCGTAGCGAAGGCAGGGCGACCGAATCATTTCGGCAAACATTGGATCGCATCCCATCGCATACTGGCGATTTATCAGCCGGGTACATACCTACCTACTCTCGAGCCAACAAACACCACGGCTGGCCGTCATTGACGTGGCGGCATCAACGACGGAATAATTCGGGCATAATTGACCGATTCGGCTAATAGCGACTGTTAATTAGTCAGAAGTCTAGTCGGATGAGATATGATCGAGGTGCAGATGCGTTGGAGATGCGTCTAACGAACCCTGGCTACGTTAAGGATTGTGCTTGTTTGAACGAACGTGCGAAATAGAAAATTAAATACGCATGCAAAATTTCTCATTAGTTGTATAACACGTTTTCTCATGTGATGCAAGCAAATTAGTATGTTTATTTATTTATTATATCCTATGATATTCTAACAAAATTATGCACTGTCTTCTTACATGCCTTTTATTAAAGACAAACATGGAACATAATTAAAATATAAATATTTCATACTAACAATTGTAATATAAATATAATTGAAAATTAATGACCAGTGAATAGATAATTAATGACTAGTGAATACCTTTAAATACGGTCTAGCTCGCGCCAGGATGCATGTAGCATCGCTACCGCATACTTGTAATTGTAACCGCCCTTGTACGATACAGATTGTGCCCGTGCGAACACAACAGTAGCCTGAGGGAATGCGGAGTATCTACTTGCAAAATACTCCCGTTACGAACCGCAACCACCACCCCTTTTGTTGTTCGGCTACAACCGTATTATCTGCCAGAAAAATGAGCGAGTCCATGTTAATGAGCTTGGAATTATCGGTACTAATTGTCCATCCGCACTATGTTTGTCAGAAAAATTCCTCTCTATATTTTTATTCCAGTATTATTAAGTAGTTGGAACATTAATTAACATTACTGTGTAAAATGCGTTTCAATTTTTATATGAATTTTTTAATTCAAGTAAATATAATATTCTCCATAATATGCAGTAATTTCATTTCATAAAATCCAATAATGTTGCAGGATCAGTAAACAACTGAGCAAAAATTGTAGTATTGTACTTTCCTTTCTATTTCCTTCCTTCCTTTGCAATCATACTTTTTTACGATGGCTGTAATACGACTTGAGGATGCTGAGTCTTGTAAGATTGACGTAAATCCTACTCTCAGATTTTATTTCCCAGTGTACATACGTTGGCTATAAAGCATATGACACGTCGAAATATTTGAGAACACTGGAAATCCTCTGCTCGTGTATCCTCTTTTGTTGACTCTACGTATTTTTATGGAACTGATACACTTTTATATCAACTACATAAAACATTTTGTCGTATACCTATTGTATTGCGGTAAAGTGTTTTCGTCAGATATTCTCTATATTCTCTTTCGCGTGAAGAAATCAGAAATTGTTTAAAATACATTAATTGACCCATTTGTGGAAATTATCACGGGTTTGTGAATGCTGCTTAATTACTACGAAATTTTAATGCATCGGCACATTTTAATTAACTAATTAAATAGCAAATGCACGCTGTCGTTGTTTGTCATTACTGTTCCTTTATTAACATAAATGTACAACAACGATTCAATCTCATCTCTCCCTAATCAATTACGTTCAAATATGTATTCACATACATTGTCAGATCGTATTACACTTTATTAATTAATGACTGTACAAGCCGTTCTGAGCGGAAGGTAAAATAACAAGTATTCATTGAGAAGAGCAGCATATCTCTAGAAATTCGTTCAGTTGTTTAAACAATATAGATGTTAATATAATA
>NW_017139321.1:2210-22098 GCF_001652005.2 Ceratina calcarata | reverse complement strand
GTTTCTCTTTTTTCCAAAGTAATCTCTCAGGACTTTTATCCCCCGTCTTCTCACCGTTCTTCGAGCCCCCTCGATGCCAACATTACTCACGAATTGCCAACGGCAAACAAGATGTCGCGACGTGGGGTCGAAGTACAATTGTAGGCGTTAACAAGACACGCGTCAGCTACAGAAAATTTATTCGTACCACGGCCGTTGATGGGTAGGCACGCGACTTAATTAAAAGCGACAGAAACGGATATTTGTTAACGGGATACTATTTTGTAGAAAGCAAATGAAATCTCTCTGAAAGTCGGGTGACGAACAATTTTTCATTGCCCACCCAGGAGCATTCTTATCACTTCCACAAAACCACTTCATTTTCGTTTCTTTCATTCTTCCTATTCCTCTTGTTCTTTGTCCTTTCAATCCTCTGGTGTACTCACCGCCACCTCTTCCTTTGTTTTCACTGAGGAAGCTCCTGTGGGTGAAAATAAGCGTTCGTGTGAATAACTTCAAAAGCGACTTCTAATTTGCTAATCATATTTATAATATAAAGCTGAATTAATGAAGATATTACAGGGAAAGAAATGTTACTTTGAAATGTTACTTTATTTTGCTAAAATAATTTTTGAAGCACGACAATCGTCAAGAGACATATCAGTGATTTAAGACTGCTAATTTCTATTTCTGATTCTAACTGTGCATATTAGTTGCTTATTGTCATTTCCAAGTAAGATTTGATTGCAATTGGCACTGCCTACGTCGCCCCATACAATAACCGTGTTCGTTTCGAAGCCGAGGCAAATAGAAGTCGCCATGTCCAATGTCGTAGACCGATCGTAAAAGTTAGCGAGTCTGATAGCAGTCAGCTTTGTAATGCTACTCCCAATTCGATTCCATGCGACTTTTACGACGACACTGTCGCAATTCCTGTTCCGATTCTCGGTATCATCGCCCATTGGGAAATCGGACTGAAGAATTTCGAATGCTTCGGATATCGTCAAAAATTGATTTATTGTATTAGAATATTGTTCGACTCGAATTGACCGTCATTTATAGTACAATTTTCACTGTTATAGGAAACAGCTAGTTTTTCAAATAAAAAGTGAAGTTTCAAAAATGGTAGTTTCAGGTTTTAAGTAAGAAATATCAGATCAGATTTTATGAAGAAAGTACAACAGCTTAAGTTATTGTGTACTATAAAAGATAGTAGCGTGTCAAATTATATCACTTGCTTTTATCTCCTGTTTTTCAGCAAACCGCACGATTCTACTGCAACGCAAGGCGATTAATTCCACGTAAAGCGGTTTTAGTTGTTCCTCGGCCGTTTCAGGGTCCTCTACTGCTACGACTGAGCCGTAGCTTTCTGTTTTCACTCTCGCTGAACTCTTACTCTTTTCAACGGTCTTTCACCTTCCCTTTATGGTCGTTCCTTTAATATCAGTGCCAATTAATATAGCTCTATCGTTTCGCGGCAACTGCCGACTGCTGCCTCTCCGTATCGACTTTTCTCGTTTATGTCCCATGAAACTACAAAACTTCCATCCCCTGCAGTAGTGAAAATTCCATTTCCCGGCGGAAAACACGATCGACCACCTCGGCCACCCTAACCCCCTTGAGCTGACGTTGCAACGCCGTCGTAACGCACCCATTGGTGGATTGCATTCGGCCCGGTTCTGAGGGCTACCGCGTTAAATCGAATCCTTTTCGCGTTTTAATAACACGAGGTAAACTACGTGTGGGAGAAATTATTTTGCAATGTTTGCGGGTTCCGTCAATTTTCTATTTGCCCTTGATTGGCTACATACACCGCGTCGAAACGATTTATAATTAAATCATTCTACATTAAACTGCTACGATGCATGTTAAAGAAATTATTCAATTCATAAAATGTACGTAAGATTATCTAATCACTTACGATTCTTCCCTGAGAACTTCATGGAAAATACATACAATGACTACATTAGATAGTGTGTACTTATCGTTACCAGGATTACCAGGACGTTTCTATATTTTTAACAGCACCAAGGGAGGCTGAAATATTTTTATGACATCTTTGCTTGAAGAGGTTCCATGCATCCGAGTTACTGACAAATTGGACGGAGAGCATAGAAGTCGTCGCTTTAATATCAACTTGAAAATTGTTCGACATTCAAAAGTCCGGAGCATGTCTCGATGATAGTCCCGGGCTTGGATTTAAACACAAAGTACATCTTAAATTTTCAAGCATCTTTAAATAATTACAGAGTCGCTTCCACAAGACGCGATTCTTCTGTCGACGCAGGGTCAACTTTTATCCTCTTTGCGACGCCGCTGCGACGCGACGCGACGTTCCTTCGCGACATCCAGTTCGAATAAAGCGTCCCATCGTCTCCTACAGGAATGGGTACTGCTTGTTAAATCTCTGTTTTGTATGCGTTTTCAAGAATTAAAAGTTTCCTCCTGCCCTTTTATCTTCATTCTTTAGAAAAAAGACAAGTGTTCATTCTTCAGTTATGCTGTTGCTTTATGAATGACGAGCAAGAAGGCTTAATAATTAGAATAATTGTTCAGAGCATGTAATGTATATAAATTATTGTTAAACGTAAAGGACGTTTATTTTATTCTAGTTGCAAATGGAAATCGACGTTCAAGCATTACAAGTATGTAATTACCGTGTAAATTCAAATGATACGAGTTGAAAAATTTGATTGCTTTATGTCTAGAAGTCGTGGAACAGTTTCCTTGGTGCTTCACTACTGGATTACTTCACTATTTAGCATCGCGTAGCAACTCGTGGGGACCATTAGGTAGAACTTTAACCGAGTTAAATATTTTACGTTAACAGCTTTTGAAGGCGCGTATCTTACCATGTACATCAAATTTTCCGCAGTTTGCTGCAAACTCCAAGTGACGTACAGGAGTCATTAACTACAACTTTCAAATGGTGATTCGATTAAAAAAATTGATTGCGCCATTAATTTGAAAAGAGACTTTGGAAAAGTGAGAGGTTAAAAATTACTTTAACCCTCTATGGACCCGTGTAACTTTCAGTTCAGGTGCTAATATATCGAAATTTTCTACATTTAAAGAAAAAAATAGAGAGTTAAATTATGATATGGAATCAGTATATGAAATCCTTTCGTAAATCCTGGATGTATCATAATATTTGTTTAATATTCGAGACACGTGCATGCCTAAATAAATTCACAGGCACGCATGCATGCCTCGCGTACAGTTTGTTCACTCGATTCACTTTTCACTATCGTCGTCGTTCTTTTTTTTTTTTCATTTTGTGTACCGCTTGAAGTGTTCCTCAATGGCCTCACGCAAAGCAATACTTGTTATTCAGACTTTAAATGCGGTAAATCATTCATTTGATGTCTTTTGACGCTACCCTTCTCTTCAAGGGTTGTCGTTTGTAGAAATTTTCCCGCTTGGCTAAACGTACCGATGAAGATTCGCCTTTACGTTCGTTCATGCATACATTTCACCGAACCATTTGCACTAAAGTTTTTCCTTACTGTGGAAATAATTTGTCTGGAAAATGGGATTCCGATCTCTTCGTATTCTCTCCATATATTTTTATTTCTAAGCATTTTAAAAATGTATTTTACAAGTCATACAATATTCAGTTTTTAACGTGTCATATAGCGACACAATTTTAATTATTAGAATGAAGGGGGGAAGTTTTAATTGACGTTATTTGAAAGTTTTATTGAATCGACTCGGAAGGTAGTTACATTTTCACAAGAATGCAGGTGAAGCGTCATGAAATGAAACCAAAAATGTGATGAGAATAGCATGCAACGCAGAATATTGCATATTCCCTTATGACCGAAGTACCTCGAACTATTTAATAAAGGCATTTGTTTCATCGAGTTTTCCGGGAAAATTGTCTTGTAACAGGGACGAGTTATGCATACCTCTATCGTGGCCGGCTCACATGTCTACAGTGTAAATCACCGCTGCCGAAAAACCTGGAAACGGTGAAGTGAGACCGAGCCAACTGAGTATCGAACTACCCGATCGCGATCACGCGCACTTAAGTGTGCACTTTATCATTTGTTGCACCGTTTCCCAATTTTACCAGCCCAGGTAATACAGCCATAATATCTCACGCGTAATATATTCCATCCGGGCGCGATATACGTATACGTTTCCTCGACAGAATATCAAACTTCGCGGAATCTCAGAGATAAAAGGAAGGAAAAGGCGAAACCTGCTCGAGAGCTGAAAAGTTGAAACGCGAATGGAAAAAAGCACGAACCGTCCGTATCGACGTTACGTAACTATCGGTTTTCAAACGTAACTCCTCCGAAGCCGGGTAAAAAGTAACGAACCGAAACGCGAGGTTCGAATTTCATACGACCAATCTTGGATTTGGAACTTTCAAGTCGGAATGAATTGTACAGTGATCGCGTTTTTTATGTAGTTTTAAGGGCAATCGATATGATCACAGTTGTTAAATTTTATTCTTTATTCCGATGTTTTATATTATTTTAAGATTTGCATATTTCAATCTGTTCTTAAATTAATCAGCACCATTTGCATTTTCTATAAAAAGATAGTACGTACATTAGAAACTTTTATATTTGGTGTTTAAATCTTAATACAATCAATAAAACTGATGGTTTACGATCTTTATACGACTTGAAGTTTTAAGACAGTTGTAATGGGAGTTTGCACGTGGAGGGGCGACAGAAATCTGTTGCACGAACCCGTTAGGAACCCCTACACCCACGTGCACGTTTCTTAGAACAGATATTGGTTTCACGGTTTCTTTTAAAGTGCATCGAATTAATGACAGAAGTTCACTGCGAAAGTAATATCAAAGCCGCGGGGCAATTCAGTTTATTTAGCTGCGATATCGAACGTCGCGTCGTGTCGGCTCCGAGTACCGGGAGCTCGGTCAATATCCGCATCGTAAGAAATAACAGGAATAACATCTTTCTTAGCAGGCTTTTTATTGATCCTTAAAAATACGACTGAACGATGTAGCCATAATTTGTAAAAAGTACTGAACTTTATAATACCGCGATTGTATCCCCCTCGTTCTCCTTGATTATATTCGCAGCAAGGGAATAAAAACGATGGACGAGAATAATTCGACCATTATGCGTCCTTTGAAAGAACGTAATTTCGGTTCCCGTTTGAAAAATTTTAATTCCTTTTTAAGTACAAAATTTGACAATTCTCATTTGTGATTTTAATATTAATTAAATTTTCGTGCAAGGAATATAATATCATTTTATGTAAAGGAAATATATTTGGAAATACAATTTTCAATGGATATGTGTGAAAGGTAAAAAAAATTGGTATTTGAGATTTTACTTTTTGAAGAATACAATTGTTTATCTTTAGCCGTTAACAAAATATTATTAACGTTTTTGGATCATATTTCAATGACATCCAAGCGTAAAGCAAGAACGAACTCTCGCATGTGTTACCTGGCTGCGCACGTGCGGTACGTAGTCGTCGGCATGAAACATCGATCCTGCAGTTAAATTAAACCAAATTTAATTAAAATGAAACGATTTATAAAACAATACCGCCGATTAATGAGAGGAATTACTGAAATATCGCTGAAAACACTAAGCAGTGTTTTCGATTTCGTGATAGCAGGTTGATAATTAACAAAAACATTATAAAAATTTAATTGAGAGTACAACTAAAAATATCTTTTGAAGATTATTTATCTTATTAGCTCCTAATTTGTTACTATCGAAGTCTACAACAATACACGAAAGCAGAAGTTCCCTGGGGCATGAACAGATAATATAAATGCGGATTATTGCAGGTATATCTTTTTTATCGAATGCACGCGGTATCGCATCCGCGGAATAGGTAATGTGCATAAATATCTTCCCGATGCGAATGACCGTTAAAAGAGATGGGTTAATATCGAGGAGCTCGCTGACGTGGCTGACTAAAAACGTTTTCTACCACTTCCTGCAGCCTCGGCCAACTCGCTCCCCCTCTTCATCCTCTTGCCCGTCGCTTTCACGTGACTAGATCTATCGCCCTATTCTTCCGGCTTGTTAATGTTCAATATCTTCGACGCTCGCCGCCTTCGAAAGAGCCTATGCAAATGTGCTCGAGAAATTTCCTCGACGACATTGGGCAACTGTCCAGGAGTTGCTGCTCGAACGACTGTACATCGAAGCACCAGATACCTTCACTTATGTAGATGCTAGGTTTAGGAATTACTAGTTTGTATCAAGTTTAATTCTAACACAATCATAGAATGAGAATTAGAATACGTATAAAAAATAAGTCGTACAGTTCCTAAGGATGAACGTTGTTAATTATAATGTGCAGAATCCACAGTATTATGATTTATATTTCTCCTGTGATGCAGTTTAATTAAAAATTCAAGGCACTATGCTCCTGTTATTTTTTCAAAAGAAACATGTAGGTCATTTTTTCTGTAACGCTTTTAATTACAATGATGGTATAATTAAGAGCCGAAGAATAGTAAAAGGCGAAGTAGTATAGAAAGATTAAAATTATAATGTCTCATGTTCCCTGTATTTTGCGTGTATCATGTTATGCTTCAAAAAATATCATTTTCATGTTAATTAATACATATTTTACGAATGTATCATGCCCTTTGTTTCTTAGAATTCAAAATATTATAGAGTCAGCAACGTACTTCGATATTTTATGTCTCGATATTAGTTGCAAAATGCTTGAATTTTTAGTTCGCCTCGTATCGGAAGTTTCCGACAGAAGTTAGTTCCTGGAAATAAATACATATGTCTGAAGAAGGGAGTCGTAACTTGAAGTAAATTCCGCTCTGTTATCAAAGTTCTGTCCACCGGCGGAAACAAGACAGATATCGTCGCGTAGTCGTGTCCCGGAAAAAGCACAGTGAAGTTGCACAGTAGAAAGGAGGACACGATTTATTCCACAAAATTAGAGCTCGCGTTTTTCGAAAAGGAAACATATCTCGATTTGACAAATTTTAGTTAACAGTTCGATGAATACTCGCCATTCAATAATCTACATACAATTACGTATCAATTTCTGAATAGATCAAACGATTAATAGATAAGAATTTAACGATTGACTACCGTTTGAATGGAAGTATAGACTTGAATGGATGCCACAGCAGAGGAAGACGTTAACCCGAGTTGGCACAAAAAAGGCTAGACAAAAATTTCACGCTGGTTGTTGGGCACGAATCCAGTTTCTATCTTATGGTAGAAGAGCTTCTACCTAATATATTCACTCTGTTCTTCATGCGTTTTTTTTTACACTCTTCTTGCAAGGATCAATAATCAGATACAATAAGATAAATTTAAGTAAATATAAATTGCTGTCTTCAAAAATATTAAAATAGTAAAAGTAACGGAATAAAATAGTAGAAGAAAGATTGAGATATCAAATCCAACTGAATATTGAGCATTAAAAATAAATGATGAAATGCAACAGATACATTTTTCCGAGGTTTACAGTTCATGTAAGCTGTAATCTCTGCCCATATTACATTTTAAGTACATAGAATCTCTCGCATTCGTCAGGATTATTTCTGTGAAACAGCTTTATGAACCTGTAAAGTACCCTGTTTGTGAATCGTGCTAAAAACAGTGAAGAGCGGATAACGCGAAAAGCAGGCGAGAGAAGGCGACAAACTGTTGGTAATGATGCGAGGAAAATCTATAAAATGCCGAGAACATTTTTACATTCAGGTTCATAAATTTCATTTTCATAAATTAGTAGAGCGTGTCATTAACGGAATAATGTTTCGAACAATTTCATATGCTTATGTGCATCGAATCGATGAAAATGTAATTTTTGATTACTTTTTACTCGAGAAGTTTAGTACATGTCGTGTACAACTATACCTATACCTAGAAATACAATATTCAGCATGCGGACAGCACAGCGAACGTTAATAACAGCATACGCGTCAAATTAATTATTTATTTGCCCAGCAAATGCGCTTCTCGTGTAGTTTGGTACATCGCGCGACCAAATATCGCGCACTATTGTTCTGCACAACAGAAAATATTTACACTCTCCACGGAAAGTTTTACAAATGTCGAAATGAAATTAAGTCTTAAAAGAAACGGTCAAATATTAACACCCACAAACTTTCGTGTGTAATCTACTAGTTTTACGTCCGACCAATGTTCGTCAAGCATAGTGCAACAAATTTTTGTAACGTAAACAGCGTGTATTCGCGTCCCAGCAAATTTTGTCAACCAATTTAACAAAACTTCGGTGGTGAAATATCATACCCGTATTTTTTTTAAAAATATAAACTTGTTCCCCATTTTGTAGAACGTTCCGCGTGCTGTTACAAACAAAAGTTAGGAACGAAAACAGAGAGCATAAATATGCATGGCACAACATCTAGTGTATTTTCTTGGTACGTATATTTTATCTTTGACAAACGACTACACGTTGACGTGTATTTGCAACGTTATGTAATTTGAGAATAATATTTATAATCATTTTTGTATTTGTATACACGAGTGTACATCACGTTGTATTTATTTCGAAATAAACCGTTCGAAAGGAGTATTCATTCAAGGGGATGTGAAATTTTTTTCTACAGTGTTCTCTCCTCGTGAGCGGGCAACAATCCAGTGCGTATTTGCTCGCGTTTGGAACAACGGTGCAATCGATTCGACGAGAAATCTCACGTGGTTTTTGGTCGCTCTCGAAAATTGCCAATTTAAAGCGGTTAGTAGAACGTATTTCCGTGCCGCGAGTTTCGGCCGAAGTGCATTGCGAGTATTTTACGTACAATTAAATTTAATTCGTTGTAACTAAATGACTTCGTGCAATACGTATGCGGTCGCTATATTTTTAGGTGAACCGTGCCCGTGCCGCGCGCGGCAGTTAATTATACCTCATAAACTACCGTTTTATACATACATGCACCATGTGGCAATTATTCACTCTGTTCGCATCTCTTTGTAGCAGTGACAAACAATTTCGTGTACTGTGGCTATTAAAACAACAATCAATGTTCTTCGTTGAATATATAATCTTAAGATTTCTTGAAGATTTATATGAGGTACCAAAACATATTTATACTATGTCAAATAAATAAATACATTTAAAGCTGCAGACTTACTTAATTTTCTATCTAAGCTTACTAGATAAATAATCAATGTTAAGTCAAATCTATATGTGGGGTATTATCTGAATTTTCTTAACGTAGAACAGGCGCATTTCGCATGTCAAATTACTGACAAGCGTTGAACAGATTTTTCAACTGAAGTGGAGAGTCGTGTTTCCTGACGACAAGACTTATTGTTAGTTCCGAACAGGAAATACCGAGTATTACAGCGAAACGCAGTTTCCTCTCTCGATGAAAAGAATCGTGGATTCTTAAGATTTGAATGAGGTTCGACGCGTAGAAATGATCCCGTCCGAGTTCTCGACTCGTTTGTTCCTCAGGATGAATCCCGACCCATGAACCACCTCATCCACTGTCGAAGCGGTCGTAAAAAAAAAGAACAGTTTCACTGCGAGGTAACAAAACTTTCCTCTCGGACGAGTCATCTTCGTTCATTGTCCTATCGGCGTTCCAGGCTGAAAGAATAAAACGTGGATGGGGGAGAGGTGGCTGAGAATTAAAGTTCTGGCCGGAGTACAATGAGTGGCTCTCCGGCTGGCAAACGCGGCGAACAGTCCACCAGGAACAATGTCTTGGCAATATCTGTAACGGGAGAGACAAAATGGCCCGACCGATAGACGGTTTGCATTCATTTATACTATCGACGAGCCGTGAACGAGTCGAGTAGAATGGAAGCGACATCGGAGCACGGATTCATAATGTTTTTTTCATTGTTCCTAATTATTAATTAATATATGTATGCAAAGTACTCGTACAATCCTCGTGCTCGTACGACCCTCGTGCTCGATTAGTTGGGAACGAATTTTCAGAGCTCGTTCAATTCTGTGTTTACATTATTGAAAAATCAATATTAAATGCACCAGGAAATAAAAAATATATTTACCTTGGAAACATTTTTGCGAAAATTCACTGTATTATCATTCATCATAGTAAAAATTATTAAACAAAGATATGTAATATACGATGTAATAATTGCAATTGTTATAATCATTTTCTGACTATCTGGTAATAATTTTACCGTGAATGCATTCGAGCAAAATTATCATATTCATCTTTCGCGTTCCGTACAGCATTCAAGAGACACAAATCAAAATTATGAGCACCGTAAAGGGCGCACAATACTATGGTAGCATCAGAACGATCTGATAATAACAGTAATGTCCTGTTATCATCCAGTTTATGACATCACGAATAAAATGTTTCACTCTCACGCTTTTCCTTATTTCCCTCCTTGCTTCCACGAACTTTGTATTTCGAGTATAATTTCACGAAATTAATTTTATCGACTATAATTCCATAGATAAGCAATAACAAATATTCTTTCCATGATAGAAGTATTTCACTCATAGAATACTTTCAACATTTGTTCAAAGTTTAATTTTCGTACTTTTTCCATAACCCTGGTAAACTTCATTTCTCATCAGTGAACGCAAAGATTGAAAAGAATTAAAAGACGTGATCCGGCTGAGCACACGTTATCTCGTTATCAAATCGTGCAATCCGAAGGGTGTGTTTCCCTGTGCGCTAATGGATCTGGTAGCACGATCTTATCGCAAGGGTTAAGATCGAACTGACGGCAAACACGAGGCGAAACGGAGTTAGCCGATAAGGGTTGAAAGGTCTCCAAAGGCCGAGGTTCGGCGGCCAGGTGGCGAAATTGTTTGCGAATAAAAGGCGAGATACGCGGGCGGATAGGACAGCGGGCGCCGTGAATATTCATGATCAAACGGGCGCGGAACGCGATCCTTTAATGTTTGTTAATGCGGGAAATATTTAATTACGCGAGATATTTTGCGTATCGCAACGTACCGGGCGAAGCGAGTGTTACGCTTTAATTAACGTTGGTTATATTCGTTCACGCGGTTTCATTCTTACGCTGAATTGCTACACCGTCCGAATTGTAATTACGTCCTCTTCTATGCCGCGTGTATTCGCGTTCACCTAAGAAACGTTATCCTACTTTTACGTTTAATACCTTTTTACGTCCACGTTCACCGCGCGGTTTTCTCTATGTACTCGTGTACAGCGTAAACATTATAATCTTGTAAAGTAATACTGTGCAAAAAGGTACGCTTTTACCTTCGCCGCGAGCAACGAAACCTGAGTTTCAAATGATTTTAGATTATATTACAAGGAACACGAGATACGAAATTACAAAACTGGGTTCTGTAAAAAAATGTAGAATAACAGGTTTCGGGCTAAATAGTATTACACTGTGTTACGTTGTGTGGAAGAAAACAAAGACCGTAGCAACGTCGTGAACAATAGTAGGACGTTGGAATTTAGAGTACCTTTGGTTGATTGTACAATATTTGTGTATATATCATATTCCGTAATTGGTAACCAACGTTAAAGGGAATGGCGGGAGCTCGTGCGAATAGTTTCGAGACGTCGAAATTCTCGTCGCAGGCTGAAATGAAAGGGTTAACGACGGGACAATTCAAGCTCTGGCTCAAGCCTCCCCATAATGACGTCGTCCATTCACGGAATATGGTTAATTATCTGCTACCAGGCTTGCTTGACATGGGCTCGAACCGAAAGGGCGAGATAGAGAAACGTGTCGTTAATTTTATAGATAATTAGTGGAACACAGAGCTGTTCGAGTGCTTGTGCAGGCAGAAACGAATGCAAAAGTGCGCTGCAGAAACCTGCTGATTGCATTACCGGAAAGACGAATAGCCGTTTCGGTGAATGGGCTCGTTAACTTGCGCGCTTACAAATTGGCCACCATTTTGGTCGGCCGTTTTCTCCCCTTTTCCGCAACCTCTCTTTCTACCACTTTTTCTTTCATCTCGCTCTCTCCCTGCCCCGTCGACGAGAAATCCACCGACACGAACAGATAAGACGGCGAGAGATTAGACGTTAATGCAACACCGATCGTTGCATTAGGTACCTCGTGAATTGTCAATGAGTTCGACTGTTGACATAAAATATTACCTCCTTTCTTAAAAGTATTTTATAATTCTATAATTAACTTGTACAGCTTTTTTAAGGACCTAGAATAATTATCCTTTCTTGTCAAAGATTTCAATGTCTCCTCTTTGATTACGTATTCAATTAGAGTTTCATTTCTTGAATTACATAATAGAAAATGTAAAAGCAGCGGCGCGGCGTACGCAACGCGGCAATGTCGTATTAGCACGGAGCTGCTTTTTTTCCCTTGCCGGTATTACGGTCATCATAATGTTAGTTCGGTTGGAAAATGCAACACCGTACCGGTCGGGCCCTGGGGAAATGTCGGAAAAAGGACTTGAACACTGCTCGACTGTTGCTTCACACGTTCGAATAATGCATGCTTGCCTAGTGGTTCCCCTGGACCATTAAAAATGTATCTCCGTCCGCGTCGTTACGATGTTGACTCATTTGCAGACATCGTTTAGTTACAGCCGCGACGCACAGCTCCCGCGCGTTGAACCCTCGCCGCTTCGGCCGCCCCTTCTTTCAACCGTTCCCTCCTTAAATAATTTATCAGCCGGATTTGACGGCAATATCGCTTATTACGGGCCCCTTCATGCATAAAAAATTTACATCGCGTCGTACATCAAAACGTTCGCTTCCATTTCGATCCTTGGTTAAGAGAATTCTACCCTCTTTCGTATACTGGATCTACTGCGCCAGTTTTTTTACATTATCCTTTATATCAAAGGGAATCGTAGTGAAGAACTATATAAACGTTCCTCATAAAATAAATACATCCCTCAACTCTGAAGATTGTTACGAAGTTTATTATTAAATAACACAATTCGTTCTCTCTCGCATTAAGAATTCTAGTCATCACGATGGTCACTGCCGAGAGGGTGGATTACATGAATCTCACTGAGGAATTGTATTAATATGAACGCGAAGTACAGTGAGTAAAGCATATAGCCGTAAGATCGTCGAGCTATAGATCCGGTAATGTTTAGATAAATGATGGTCATCAACAAGGAACACAAAAGGAAAGCTAAACAACCAGGGGCCATATCGCTCATTCTCATCTTCATGCTCTTGCTTTTTTCCTTAGCGGTCGCGACGGTATAAGTTAATCCCAGGCCCAGAAGCGTATTGAGCATGGGTCCACCGAAACAAGCCGCAAATCCCATTCTCGGGAAACCTCTCTTGGCTATAGTCACGTTCGATATCAGATCTATAAGCAGATTTCGATTGCCGTCAGTCAGCTATTAACGTCGCGTCGGGGCAAAATGCTAGATAAACAGCGACCCGGGACGGGGTTGCTTCCTTCCTATATAATTCCCGTTTAAATATTTAGCGGTCGGGAGAGGAACTTATAAAGCTTGCTTCTTTCATTTATATTTAATGAGACGATTTCAACCGTAAAGCAGAAATGATGGAAACACGCGAGGGAGAAATAGAGTAATTGAATTAGTGTTGAGTGATTCCCGGGCTGCGAGAGTACGTTACGTTTGTATATGTTTCTCTGATGTATCGTTCGAGACAGCATATTTCGTTATTTTTATCGAGGATGGAAAAGTAACTTTAATTGCGAGAATTACGAGAAAAATGGATATATTCATTAATATTTGAAAATCATTGTGAACGTTCATCGTACAATTGAAGAGAATTGCAGGGAATGGGTATGTTAAAAGCGGTTTGTTTTCGGCGTAAATTATGTTTCACTCACCGCCAACGCTGTTACCCCAGGCAAGGAACGTGATACCAAGCATGGCATCGGATATACGGAAAGCGTAGCCCACGCATTGGAGCACTGCCACCACTTCCGATGCTACCAAATAGACCGCCAGCATGGCGACCAGGAATCCGAGAAATGCAAAAAACTGCAATTAATTTGTCGCCGGTCATTACGTGCAAACGGATTCTGTCTATACGCCTATTAACCGTACGAGCAGTGAAAAGACTGAACGGAAAGAAGTAGCACTCACGTTATGAAACCTTGGTACGCGATCCACGTGGGTCATTAAAAATACAATTACACCAATTACGATGCTGAGCAGCAGGAATATCGGCGCGATTGGAACCGGGCCAAAACGTGCTCGCCAAACTGCGAAACGGGATGAAAATGAGATACCAGATACCCGTGATGGTACACCGAAGTATTTCGAACTATTAATGAAACCCGCCAAACTTTTTTGCACTAAACTACAATCGTTGCATTTTTTTTTTAACAAAACCGATCTAAATGGTAATTTATTTATAATAAAATAAATGACAATGCAGTTCGGTATAAACAGTGAATCAGAATAAGATTATGTAGTAATAAATCAGAGATTTTCATTTCATGTCAAGAATTTCTATACGTGTATAGAAATATACACGCGACGGTAATTAATAATTAAATCAGAAGGAGGGAAAGGCAGGTGTAATCAACGTATAAAAATCCGTGACAGTATGTTTTAATTTTGGCTAAACACCGGCGATTCGTGCGTTACAAAAACTGCTCGAGCTTGTATTTCATCGCGAGCGGAAAATATTTCTGGGAAAAGCGCAAGCTTTTATTAGCGGAGGTAGGTAATTTATAACAGCGGTGGCGGTGGCGGCGGCGGCAGCGGCCGAGTAGAAGTCACAGCAATTAATACGACTAACCGTTTAATAGAAACAACGCCAACGTCGCTGTCACACACAGTTGGAAGCAATTTAACAGTTTGGACCAGCCCCTCTTCGCGGCGGTGATATTCACGACCGGTACAAATAATTGAAGTAGTAGCATGACCGGCGCCCGTATGATTAAAATAAATTTCAAAAATCGATTCGCATTCTCCCAATCTTCTTTCGTGATCGGATTAATGTCGTATAGAAATTCCTTGAAAAGTCCCTTCGGTCTCTCGGTGTCTTCAATCTCTTCTTCGTCTTCCTCTTCCTCTTCTTCTTTCAGTAGCGATCTCCTCCACACTTTTTCTCTTTGCAACTCAACTGCAATCGCGACGTCTGACGCAAGAAATGTATCATCTAAGTTCGAAGAATTCCTATTTCTTACAAATAACTATGATGTGAAACAAATTTCTATGAAAACGTCTGCAGGATACATGACTATCTGGATTGTTAATAAATTATATGATCGAAATGATAATAAGGAGTCTCGTTTAATGCCAGTATTATAATATCCATAAATGCGACATGAAGTTAATTCGAATATGATTTTCATACTGAACTAAAAGTGAATAGTATACTAAAAGCATTATCATAAAATAGAATATAACCCTGTAGAATGACAACAGAGGAATAATGAAACTAGTTTTATGGATAACAGTTAAAGCAACAAACCCTCGTTTGATATTTTATGACCCATTGGGACGTTTGCTGTGAGAAATGGCATATTGGTGTCTATTCTCTAAGGGATAGAAGTCAGGAATTGAACCTGCCTCTCCGCTTTTATATAGCACGGAACGTAACTTTCTACATTTTTGAAGAATCTTTTCACAGAAAGAAGAAATGTTTTCCATGAATTTATTTTTACGCTTCCTGTCTTAAGAAATGCATTTACACAAATATTCATTGTATCTGCCCTGTGTTAAATGAACGATAATAGATGAAAAAAAGAATGAAACTACAATATGATATATGTATGAACTGTTAAATATCTCCTGTAATTCCCTGAACAAAATATTGAATGGACATAATAAAGGAAGGTCGGCGAATCGAGTTTCCCGACGAGTAGTCATACTTATTGAAGAGGACGTTTTAAGAATTCACGAGTTCGTTCAGCTTTTATGTTAATAAGGTTGGAAGAGGAGCGTGATCAAAATCGGAGTAGCAACAGTCGTACCAAGTTTGGTGTCCAGACCAAAAGGACGATGCCTCATGGGAATCTTTGGGATTTCGGCCATGTCCTTGTTCGCCAAGTAAGTGCGCAGGATATCTGGATCCTGTGGGCCCGGGATCCTACCTGCGAAAGTAGTGGTTACATGAGGGAGCTGTTCAGAAGAAGGATCGATAACTACGCTAGCTTTTTTTTGTTGTTTCTCTCCTGTCAGCTGAAAGATTCGTACCGAAATGCTTTCAGACTTTACGTATACGTAATATGTTCCTGACTTCCATAACACATAAAAAAGAGAAAGAGTACTTTATAATCCTCTTCGTCAGTAAATAGGAGATACAGCTTTTCATAAATTCAAAATAGAAACATCGATTCTTTTTAAGGCTACTATTTTAAACACAATTGATTTTCAGAATTCACAACTATTATAAAAAGAAAAAATATGAAATTGTTAAAAAATATGAAATTCATCAGAGTAGATAATTCTATATAGGAAGGAACATATTTAAACGAATAATATACAAATACGAATCGAATAGAGTAAATTTTTGGTTTATCTAATCTCTGAACAAACACTTCTCGATACTTGTATCAACAAATCGTTATAGTGTGTAAGCAAGATACGTACTGTTCGATGGAGAAAACAAGATCCGTTTTGACAAAGAAAATATAGATGGATCAGATCGAGCAAATATTTGTTTCGTTATTTTTCATCGAGGATGCATCGCTACCCAGATTCGAAGCTGCGTCGCTCCAGGTGTTGACCCAGAAATTGCGCGTATCCATCGAAACATTTTTTTTCTTCCACTCGCGAATGTATAATTGCGACGAACCAGTACCAGACCGGCTGGCTTCTTTAATTAAACCGTGTCTTCGTGGCTACTGTTAGTTCGTTTCGAATTTATTCCTCATTTCATATTCCCATTTTCAAGAATAATACCGTGCGCGTCACGGTCACATTAAACCACCACCGTTTAAATTACAGGGAAAGTTATTCTTTTAAATGGGTTCCGCCCGGGCTTCTATACTAGAACGAATCTTTTGTTTCGAATTTCTCGGTGACTCTCGGAAACGTCGCGTCGCGTCGGTTCTTCCGTTTTGGCCAACGCAACGATGCATCGTCGACGAGTGGCTCGTCGTGAAAAAAAAACTACAGAATAACGCACTTTTTAACATCTCCTGTCGGTTCTCGTACATTTGCATTATCACCACCACGGTGATGAAAAATGCGTACCAAAGAATAAAACCTGCGATTAAAATGCATTAGAATTAAAAAATATTGTAATTAATACTTAGCGAACAAAGATCAGTGTATACTGTGGAACGAATACAAAATAATAATGGAATCGTGTAACTTTTGCGGAATCAGAGGGAGCATATAAATATTAATCTTGCTGGTTTTAGTAATACCGTTTGCGTTTGCATTTGCGTGGAGTTGTCTTTACAAAAAGTTCACGGGCAACAGCTGTATTTACCATTTCCATTTCAAATCAGTTTCTTCCAGAAGATCATTTAAAAAATATCAGAGGGAGCATATAAATATTAATCTTGCTGGTTTTAGTAATACCGTTTGCGTTTGCATTTGCGTGGAGTTGTCTTTACAAAAAGTTCACGGGCAACAGCTGTATTTACCATTTCCATTTCAAATCAGTTTCTTCCAGAAGATCATTTAAAAAAAAAATCAATAAAAAATTCAATTACAACTGACAAAAATGCTTTAATTATTTCGAGTATCAAAATTTTCTTTCATCGTTTTAATTTCAGTTTAATGACAATCTCGTCCTTTTCCCGTCTGCAACCTCGGCGCTATTTTAGTTTTGTTGCATTCTTTTTCTTTTTTTTACGTTTGAGAGGCTTATCACGGAATGCGGGAGAAATTCGTCGGTGGTCAAATTGCGAGGAAACCAGCGGTGGAAAGATCGCAGCTTTGCTTAATTAAATTCGCCTCCCGGAGTTATCGTTATTGCTGAATTAAACCGCGTACTTATGGCTCTCCACAGATAAACTTTTCCGTTTCTATGAAACCTAATGCATTTGATATCTGCCGTTTTTCTATTTCATGGATTTTCTAAGCAATTAAATTCAAAGCATAACTTGTAGAGTTTATTATTATTTGTCTTCCTTTTCTTACGAAACATAAAGTAAAAAAATTTGTTGGGAACTCAAGTATTTGCAGTATTTCTTGGATAAATATTATAATAATCTCTTGAATTGAATAAATGATTCTCGTGTCTATAACGTATCAAACAAAACTTATTTCTCCTTATTTTTTAAATATATTGGGAGAGATAGGAAATTGGCTTTCATACTAAACCTTCCGATTAGTTTGAACGTAGTTCCCCCTTTTGAACAGACATACGATTAGCAGCGTTACATGCAACGTTACAAGGAGCTCCCTACAATTTCTCCAAGTTTCCCGTAACATTCAACTCGAGAGGATCCCTTTCGGGTAAGTTTGGAGAATCCTGCCTTCGAGCAGGTAACGAAGTTAAGAAATAAAAACTACGATTACAGCCATTCATAATATACTTGTATCCTCGAGTTTAATATTCTCTTGAATTGAAAAAAAATCGTGAAACCATTTTTGAGGCAAACTTTAGTTATGTCTATTGAGATCTAAATAGTAGAAGTTACTTCATTTTATGAATTCTTGAAGTGAACTTAATTAGTAATACTGTTAATCATTAATATAATTTAATGGTTTCTTTCAATTGATACGTACCAATAGCCTCTATAAGGTAAATCTTCTCGTCCCTTATGATGATGCTGATCAAACATACTGTGAGAATGTAAAAACAAGCGTCTCTCATCACAGGCTTCAGGTGGATTCGAAACGGTTTCACAAACGCCACAGAGCCGGCTATGATCGTCGTTACAAAGATGCCAGCCCCGATTAGTTCCGTGAACATTATTATCCCTTCCTCGCTGCCCGACACGAGGGAGGTGAATATGTCAGGAGCACCGTTTCCGAATGCCAATATCGTGACGCCGGCTATATTGTCCGACAGCCGCAAAACACTGGCTATCACCGCCAGTGACGGGCAGAAGCTGCACAGACAGAGGGAATGAAAAAAGGAGCCCCAGGTACTCCACGGGCGAGGGTAGCCCAGGGGATAGGGTGAGAAGCGAGAGGAGAGAAGACGGGGTGGTAACGATTAATTTACGACGATCTGCTCGGTTCGATATTTGATTTCCTGCGACGGGACAGCGTCGAATTTACTCATCGTCATCCGCACATCCATTTGATATTTTATTTCCACCGACACAAGTGTACGCGCGGTCATTCATAAACGTCGAAACGTTCACAAAATAAGTAATCCGTTTATACCCAAATCATTTTCATTTCTTTAAAGAAGGTTACATGCGATTGCAGCACAGAGATGGATATGGTCGTTTGTATAAATTGTATGAGAGATAATGTACATTCTTAATTCGAACAACCAGCGTTTATGAATGTGTGAACTCAATCGAGGCGCATTTAAATTCTAGCACGATGACTATTAGAGTGTAAATTCTAGTGGAGCGTGAACATAGCGAATGGGAGACGAAAGTATTTGAAGAGAGATTAGTTCGTTTTCTAGATCGCCAGCAATGAAGATCCTAGAATAGAATGGTCTTCTCTTTCTTAAATTTCATTCCTTTGATCCCTTACGTAAAAAGGATTATCATGTCATTTTGACGATTATCCTTCTTTTATTGCAATTAAAAATTCGATGTAACCGAATTACGTTAATAATTTTCTACATTGTGACAAATAATAGAATTTGATGATTCGATATATACTTTGTATATACTTCTATTTGCTTCTTTGGCCAATGTAGTTTTTAATTCGAGTCGTATGTCGGTTTAATTGCGAAAAAAGTCCAGTACTTTGAACGTGTAAGAAAATAAATGTTACACCGAGTGATCCTTTAAGAACAGTCTTTAGAAAGGATATACTGTAATAAAATGGCATCCACCTTCCCCAATTCTTTAGTCAGAACACTAGCGTATAAAACAATTCTTATTTCACTTATTTAACTCGTTTGTTGTTAAAGATGAATAGGCTATGTACTTAAATAACTATAAATTTCTATTACTATTAAAAAGTTACCCGCAAAATTTTAAATCAATTCACG
>NW_017139321.1:0-1600 GCF_001652005.2 Ceratina calcarata | reverse complement strand
AACGTCAATAAAATGCCAAATAATCATACGTAACTCGTTAAATATCGAAGTTAGAAGGAAAACAACTTTTATTTGAAGCATTTTTCGCAATTTTGGAAAAAAAAATTTTCGTCAGCGTCAATACTTAATTGGATATTTCCTTCTATACTTTTTAGCACGTAGCTATTTATTATTAGCATTATTCTTCCGACATCTGATTTCTTTTTAATTATAGGAAATGCGTTTTTCTAAGGTACATAAACTTTTGGGATTGACTGTATAGCCAATACATCCTTAAAATGCAACATCAAACAGATTAAAACAAACAATTTTCCTATTCTATCAATTATAAATATAAGAGACATATAAGCACAAACAATATATAACAAATAATAACAAACAATTAACCAGCTATAGCAGAGATTGTGTATCGTCCACTGCGTTGCTCGAACGTTTTGTAATTTCATTGTAACCTCGATATAGGACGCGTTGTATGGCGTGCCCGTATCACTCGACTTCTCAACCCCTTTCGTGTATAACGGGCCATTGCTTTTGGTCCATTGCGTCGAATGGCCGGGGAATTATCATAGCTACACCTATTGAAAGCCGCGAAAGGGACGCGTAACAGATTGTAAGTGCTTACGCGGCGTTTAAATTATGTGCACATCCCTGGATCATTATTGCCTACACGGTCGAGTTTTATTGGGACAGAAAGTGGCCGACCCGACCGCGTGCCATGGAGGCGGGTCGTTTCTTTTTAATGACGGTATATAAAGCCGCTGTTCCCGATCGTTCAGATTAAAATTGAATCGGCTCTCCCGACGCGAGAATACGTCGCACGCACAGGACACGAGCTATAATTCACTGGACGCTGAACGCAATGTCCTATGAAAAGACTTTAACCGACGTCTAACTATCGATAAGCGGCACTTCCCGTGGAAAATCATCGAGATTTTATTTCCCCGCCATAACCGTTTTATCAGGCAGCCGTCCCGCGATTTCTCCCGCCTTTGATCGTAGCTCCATGAGCGGAATGCATAAAATGTATGATATGGAAACAAGAGACTCCGCCAAACGCATAAAGACAAAATATGATTACATATTTATGGAATTTTAAATCGTATAGGGAGAGATTGTTCTTTCACCTTTTAAATATAATTCTCTCAAATCATTTAAATTCAGATAAAATTAAGTGAACTAACGAGGAAGAGGTTTATGAAATTCAAACTTAATTTACATGACACAAGTCATTAAAACAACGATGAGACAATTTGTTGAGGGAGGCGTACTCACAAATTATCTGCCGTTATTCCCAAGATTAAAAACAGATACAGCAGCCATATTAGCATCAGACATAGTCCAAAAGTGAAGAACAGCTTGTCTTCTGATTTAAACGTGCAGAAGAGAATCTCTGTATATTGAAATACAGAATCCGTGATACAGTCCGCAGTTTCTCTCACCCATTTGCAACGTTCTTCAACTGGAATGTGCCAAACGTACGAACAATCGTCCTATAAAAATCGACAACGAGCAATTACGTACATAATAATATTATTAGTAATGAATAATGAATGACATGTAGAATGTAATGAAAGTATTATAATATTATGGAAAATTTTTA
>NW_017139319.1:0-359 GCF_001652005.2 Ceratina calcarata | reverse complement strand
GGGGTACTAATCCCCAAGATTTATTGGCGACGCTATTTCGACCGACGAGCAGTAAAATTGCCCTTTTGGTACTTAGGAAACTACATGAAAGTGACCTACGAGAGGTATGACGCGTACTTTTGTTCCTCGATCTACCGACTCTCGACAAAGAACCATTGAGATCCCTCGAAATCGAAATAAAAGTATAAACGTACGTATCACACAATATTATTAACCGTATTTGGATACACATGCATTTAAAATAAATATTTTTTACTAAGACAATTAGACAATTAGAAAACGTACCACAAATTCGGGTTCAAATTAACGGAGTTAATTAACCAGGTAATTAACCAACCAGATAATAGGTAACCATAGAA
>NW_017139318.1:0-359 GCF_001652005.2 Ceratina calcarata | reverse complement strand
GTACATATTGTACTCCAGCAGAGATTGCGCCGCTGCTGCGTGATTAAGATTAACTTGGAAGATGCGTTGGACCTTTGTTCTAGGAGGTAAGATAGGTTGGACGGTGGGGGTATGATTTATGGCTCAGCGCTAGAAGGGGTTGCCTCCGGCCCCAAACCCGTTTGTATTGTTGAGGGTAAGTTCAGAGTCTGAGGACGTGTTGCAGATGTTTTAAGGTTTTTAAAAGTGTTATATGTCACGCAGTTGGCAGAACCCATGCGGTGGTTTGTAGCGAATTTATTTCGTTCGCACAGTTTACAGACTACTGTTGAGGAGGTGCAAGATTTCGCTGGGTGTCCTTGGCTACCACATTTGTGGCA
>NW_017139317.1:0-359 GCF_001652005.2 Ceratina calcarata | reverse complement strand
TCCTCTAGGTGAGGTAAATCCTTTTGTCAAGGTCAAGGTCAGGTGCGTACCTTTGGTTAAGCTTGAAGGAGAAGCCGCTGTTTCATTTCATTTCTCGACGATCCTCTGGGTGAGGTAACGTCGTCTCCGTCGTCAATTAATTATTTTTAGAGCATTGTCAAATCCATTTCCATTGTGTTTCGGTAATTTATCGTTTTAATTTTCAGATGAGGCGATCACACTCCTGCGAGTATTTAATTCGTAGTTCCCTAGGTGGGGTAAATCCTTTCTTGTGTCAAGGTCAAGGTCAGGTGCATACCTTTAGTCCGTTTCAGTAATTTATCGCTTTAATTTTCAGACGAGGTGAATGCACTCCTGCG
>NW_017139316.1:0-359 GCF_001652005.2 Ceratina calcarata | reverse complement strand
GCTCTGTCCTGAACACATTTTATGTGTTCAGGATTTAAACATGACTGATAGAATAATAATAAGATCTGATTAATCAACTTGAATTAACAATATACGGTTTTCATGAAGGTCCGATGGCGAGGTCTCGGTGATCGCTGTTTCGGGTCCAGGTTGTTCCGATGGGTACCTCCACGTTACTACTCGCAGCTTGACGTCAGCCGGGAGGGTTTGGATGGACGTAATCCGCGGCTTCTTATTTTGTGGATGCGTCCTTCCAGATTTTACAGGTGGCCTCGACCAGGCTGATACCGGACGCCCCTTGCGTCTGCTGGTCCGCGGGTCTCCGGGCAGCAACTGCTGAGGCGTTGTGATCCTCGCTG
>NW_017139315.1:0-359 GCF_001652005.2 Ceratina calcarata | reverse complement strand
TTAAACTTTAATTGGGAATATTCCCACGTAATATATCTGGTTTTAAAGTTAACAGAATTCGTTTCGATCTACGGTGACCCTGTTACAATTTTTTAATTGGACGAAATCTCGAAACCTTTTTCTTCCTGTTGGATGTTTTAAGAAGTTCCCGTTGGGGCTCGAGAGGATCTGAAAAATTCTTTTAATGATTCTCGTCTTTCCTCATCTCAAGTGTCCCCTGAGTGGCAAATCGATTGAGTAACTGAGTACAGTTCATTAGCAACGATTGAAACTAACATTTAAGGAACAGTAGTTTTTCTTATATCACCTATATTGCCCAAAGCAGTAAAAATGACTGCATTGTGAAAGAATAATGTGTA
>NW_017139314.1:0-359 GCF_001652005.2 Ceratina calcarata | reverse complement strand
GATGATTTACTGACAGATTGATTTCATGACTTTCTCGACCTGGTTTTTACACGAATAGATTGTTAATATATTTAATAGCCTTTATCTAATAAAATCAGTGGTTTATTTAGATTTATCTAAAATTACCAAAATACCAAAAATGGAAACTTGATGATTTAGATTGATTTCATGACTTTCTCGAGCTCGTTTTAACAGGAATGGATTGTTAATATATTTAATGGGCTTTACGTAAGGAAATCGATTTTCTAGAAGAAGACGCCCCGTATGAAAAAATTATATTCCTTGTTATCGATTAGATTTTATATGAGGAATCATCCCCTTGCCGGTTGTACCACGATTTCGCAAACACCCTGTATAAG
>NW_017139313.1:0-359 GCF_001652005.2 Ceratina calcarata | reverse complement strand
GGCTAAAAATTGGAGGCAATATTTCTTTTTTCATAAGCTATCGACTGGCGCAAGCGGCGCTTCATTCGGATCAAGAGCACTTTCCACCCCCTTATCCGGCTAGGCCCTTTTTTATACTTTCAACTGCGAAACGCTACTCTACAGATCACTGTGTGACGATTAGTATAAGATGAAACTTACATTTCCCACCATCTTTTATTCTTCGATAAGCGTCTTGTACAGATTCTATGTTGCCGTCGTTTTTCGTTTCCGTACACCATGTTTAGTACGCTTTAGTTTTGATGCTCCTCTCTCCATGATACAGTAAATACACACTTACACTACACAATCTAACACTGAAACACGTGTCGCAAAACTTC
>NW_017139312.1:0-359 GCF_001652005.2 Ceratina calcarata | reverse complement strand
GTTTATAGTGAAGGTGTTTATTAAATTGTTCAACATCTTTCTTTAAGTCACAGGCAATTTCCAATATAGTTCCTAATATTCTGATACACAGTTGTGACTCTTTTTGGTTTGATTGTATTTGACTTGTAACAGTCTAAAAATTTTAATTTCGCTTACTTTTTATTACATGTTTTAAGTCATATTTTTGAAGTTGATAATAATATGTCAATTTTAAAATATTCTCAGGACGTGTATTAATCCATTTACATCATGAGCTCATATGTACGTGGTATTTTTCTGGCCGTTATCATACGAAGCGCAAATATGCGCGCTTTTGATTGATACGGGCTGAATTTCCGCTTTTCCAAATGATTCAAATG
>NW_017139311.1:0-360 GCF_001652005.2 Ceratina calcarata | reverse complement strand
AATCCGAAATAAATAATTAAAAATACCGGGCTGCTGTACACGGATTGTAAATAATGAACGGAATACACTTTGTTGTCGAACTTGGAATTTTAATGTTTAAACAGAAATAGTTGGATAAACTTTACATGTCNCAGGGGTACATTTTCGTTCGAGTATAGTTTAAGTACCCCTTGGTGGGGTAAAACTGACAATGTACGTCGCGCAAGGAAAAACAAACATCTGTTTCCAATATAGAAACTTTCTAATAGTCCAGAGCTGAAAACCACTTGGTCCCCAAATGTTAACCGATTCTGGCCCAAACAGAGAGTCATAAAACCCTTACCAGGTAAATCCCTAAAGTACCGTATTCTACAAAAAAAA
>NW_017139310.1:0-359 GCF_001652005.2 Ceratina calcarata | reverse complement strand
CTTGATCACCGATCAGTTATGGTTGGACCTTGCTTCTATTGTTGAACGATCTCCGTTTCAGTATCTAATTAATCTGGTTTGTAACAGTATCGCTAAAGGCCTTCCGATAATCACTGTATTGTTTTCCATGCGATGATCATAATCCTGTAATTGTGTGATAATATCGGCAAATCGGAAGCTTCATCCCTTAAACTCGAGTTTCTATAATTAAACAAAATACGTAGCGAACATTTTCAGCTATCTTTGACGTCTGCAAATTTCTCATTCAAACTCCTTGTTAATTAATTAATTATATTATTTATTAATTTCACTGGCAGTGCCCAGTATAACAAGTGGTAAATGTATACACAATATACAAT
>NW_017139309.1:4471-7157 GCF_001652005.2 Ceratina calcarata | reverse complement strand
AGGGAACATCAACAATTTCGTAGTTCGAAATTGTTGTTACCCGTTGCCCTTCTATCCGAGCAATCAAAACGATTGAACAAATAATCGTGCGAACGGCTGAGATTGTTGGTGTTTACGATTCATCGTCTATCGGCAACTTACACAGATGCGTAATCGCTCTTGTATATGTGCTTTTTGTCGTTTGTACTTCAACGACTCGGACTATATCGTCTTGTCCAGCGAAATCTTTCTTCACTCTTCCCAGGTCCCATTGAGTAGGAGAGAGAAGAGGATTCAGGAAAAACTCCAAATCTCCAGGCTGTAAATGCGCCTGTGTAGTCTGCCACTTATATCGCTGCTGGAGGTGCAAGAGATAATCTCTTGTCCAATGCTTCCAGAGCTGCTCATGGAATTTCTGAATGACCTTCCATCCCGTCAATCGCGAGAGGGTCACGTCTTCTACGGACTCATGAGGTGGTGCATTCAACGGCTCGCCGATTAAAAAATGACCGGGCGTAAGCGTCGAATAATCCTCTGCACTATCACTCATCGGGGCAATCGGACGAGAATTTAAACTCGCCTCGATTTGGCAAAGCAAAGTTTGCATTTCTGCCCCTGTCGGCGTGAATTCTCCCATCTCTTGTTTCAAGTGATGTTTTACGGACTTCACGCCAGCTTCCTGCAGACCTCCGAAATGTGGTGCACTGGGTGGAGTAAACTTCCAAATAATTCCCAGTTCTGAACACTTGTTACGCATTTCTTCGGACTTATAACAGCGAGTGAATTCTCGCATTAATTCACGATGCGCTCTCACGAAGTTCGTCCTATTGTCGCTACGAATACAAGACGGGATAACTCTTCGTGAGATAAAGCGGTCCAATGCAGCCAAGAACGCGTTCGTAGTATAATCATGAACTAGTTCTATATGTATTGCACGCGTCGTATAACAGACGAAAATTGCAATATAGGCTTTATGCGCCGTTTTCCCGCGACCAGCGGAGTCGCGAACACGGTAATGGCCCGCGTAGTCTACTCCGCAATTCGCAAAAGCGCGAGCGGATCGACTTCTTTCCGGTACCAAATGGCTGCATAACTTGCACCGATGGTCGTGCTCGCCACCGGAAGCATCGCATGCACTTGTTTATTACCGTGTAAGTCGAGTCCTGGCAGCCGAGGATCCAGAATCTCTGCCTGACGTAAAACATCGTTTGTTGCAGACCACCATGCAGCGTTCGAAGATGAGATTGCCGAATAATTAATGTAGAAACATAATGTTTCGACAATATAATCGGGTGCTTAGTTTCCCATCTAAATGCGGAATTTTCTAAGCGTCCTCCGGCTCTCATTGCTTCCTCCTCGTCTAAAAACGGGTGCAACGATTGAAGACAGGAAATCGTTGAAGATAGGAAAAAGACAGGTTTCGTTACACAGGAGGGTCATTTTCAGTGGACCTGTCTGCCCTTTGGTCTAAAAACGTCTGTTGACGCGTGAGCAAAGTATGTTCATTATTTTCAAAGATATCTTTGTAGCATGCTCACTCCATACGCATACTTAAATGCGAATGGATATTTGGATGGAGAAATAACTGATGAATTGCACTTTAAACAATGTTGAATATATTTCTTCACAATTTTAACAAAGTATCGGACGTACGTATTTGCGATGTTTCTAGGTACAAGTATTGTATCGAAGTGTGTTCCGTGTGTCTTGCTTGGAAAACGTGTGCTGCTGATTTTTGGTGTGATGGTAGGAAATTTTGGAGAAGTGATGGTGATTGGTTACGTTTGAATTGCGATGAAAGCTATTGGTTTGGCGGATATTGTATGCGTGCGTTTTTTAGGAGATGCTATTGGTGTTTTAGCAGCTAAAAAGACTAATCCGCGTGAAGTGTCGGTTGGGGTGCAGGTAATTTTCCGCATGTGGCTGACGATGACGGTCCAGACAGGTTGAGTGGCTTCCGGACGGTGAAGGATAATCTTTATGGTTATGAGGGTAGCTGTGTATTTTACGTTTGGATTTTTTGGGATGTTGTAACGGTTATTGCTTTTCTACCCTACTGCACCTAATGTTCTGTACGTGTTTTTTTTGATAATTCGGTATTTCATTGTTACGAAGTAACAACGTCTCCGGCAATATTCCAGAGAATACTGAGCAATATTATTAAAAAACATGCATTATCGGATTTCAAGACAAATTACATTGATGATATCTTGATCCTCTCCAAAACGTTTGAAGAACACATGATCCATTTACAAGAATTATTAAAAGCAATAAAAGAGGAAGGCTTCAGATTAAAACTTACAAAATGCCAATTTGCTATGGATTCGGTTACATACTTAGGGCATGTAATTAAATACAATTCAGTCACTCCGATGAAAGACAACTTAATAGCTATAAAAAAATTCCCAACTACAAAGAGCCAAAAAAACAATCGACAATTTCTTGGAAAGATAAATTTCTGTAACGTGTAATGAATATATACCAAAAAGTGCTATTATTCTGGAACCTTTACACAAACTGCTAAGAAAAAACCAAAAATTTGAGTGGACGAATGAATGTCAAAGAACATTCAATTATCTAAAAAACTTTTTATGCACAGAACCAGTATTATCAATATATGATCCAGAACTTCCAATACACATCTATACAGACGGAAGTCTGATGGGAATAAGAGCAATAATAAAACAACCCCAACCAGATGAAAATG
>NW_017139309.1:0-2601 GCF_001652005.2 Ceratina calcarata | reverse complement strand
TACACACACACACACACACACACACACACACACACACACACAGAGTTGTATTCACCTACCTGCGGCTTGTTTGTCTCAACCCCGTTCTCCTGTTTCCTCTTTTTTCCCTTACTTGCATACGTTCACGATCCCACTTCTTCACACACACACACACACACACACACACACACACACGCACGCACACACGCACGCACACACGCACACACACACGACTCGTCGGCAACGGACGAGTCGCTGGTAAGAGACGAGTAATAAAGGATGTGATTGATTGATTGATTGATAATATCGAAAGGAAATGACAGGAAAAGAAGAAGAAAAGGGAAAAGAAAAAGAAGAGAAAGAAGGAGGAGAAAGAAAAAAAGGGAAAAGAGAAAACGGAAAAGAAAGGAAGGGAAAGAAGGAGGAAGAAAGAAAAGGAAGGAAAGTGAAAAAGGGAAAAGAAGAAGGGAAAGGAAAAAGGGAAAAAGCGAAGGAAACCAACTAACTCCATTTAGAATTTCACAATCTTTTTTTTTTTTCCACGACAAAGATTGTCGAACAAACGCCAATTACGATGATGCACGTAAGAGAAAATTTATCAATCGTACATAATATAAATTAACATGAGTGATTATTTACATAACGCGACACACTCTTTCGCTCACTGACAAAAATATCAAATCCTCTCTTTCATTTCTCTTTATCTCGTTGTATCGCGTGCACCAACGTCACGTTGGTGCCGGTAGTGCACACATCTTTCATTCTGCTCTTCTATAATTTACAATATTCACAATATTGTACATATTGACAATATTCAGAATATTTACAATATTTACAATATTCACAATATTGCACATATTGACAACATTCAGAATATTTACAATATTTACAATATTTACAATTTACAACATTTACAAAGAACGATATGTATAATATTTACAATATACAATATTTACAACATTTATAAACGATTATATGTACAATATTTACAGGATTTCTTTTACGTCCCTACAGCTGTTGGTGCAGGTGTACCCAGACTGGGGTACCGGTGCACCGGTGGTACCCAGTTGGGTGTCAGGCTCACGCCTGGTGGAGTACCACCGGCGCTCGCCGCACGTTCGGCACTGCCAGTGGTGTTGGTGGAGCTGGTCGATTATGCCGACCGCCTCTTCGTGGTCGACCGCTGAAGTTAGGCCGGCCAATCTGTTGCACTCTTCCAACTTGCGTTCGAATTCGGCCTCGTGTGACAGGGAGGCCTGCTTGCCGTATCGCATTAACAGCCACGCGTGGACCATCTCATGGAGCACCGTCTCCCGTACCTGCCTCCCGAAAGATTCTGGCGGGAACTCTTTGAGTATGTCCCAGCTCACCAGAATCTTCCGGGAGTCAGGCTGAAACAGTCCACTCGTGGCCGTCATGTTTGGGCCCCATTCGACGGTGAACCGATTTCCGAGCTGCCCGCGGAAACACGTCGAGTCCAGGTCCCGGTACACTTGCTTCAAGTCCGGCTTCTGCGGCTTATCCGGCCGGTCGCAGTTGAGCCTGCAGGGGCGTATTCCCGGGCTAAGGCACTCGTCCCCTGCCGTGTTGGATCGGGTGAAGCGCCTCTGGCTCATCTTGTACGCTCTGCACTTGTGTAAAACCAAAAAAAAAACAACTCTCTCTAATGCTACCAATCTGTATATCCTTTGCATAAGTAAACAAGTATTATAAATCCTCTTACCCCTTTGCTGCGATCCACCACAATTGATTTGCAATGATTTTACACCCAACTCAACACTCTTTTAACGTGTTTAACACGTGGGGAATGTTGTAAATATGACAAGGAATCGAAGGTCGCGTTTCTGTCAGGAATGCTAAAAACATTTTCACTAACGAATTTGGCCATCGGGTGGGGAAAATTCTCCCGAAGGAAAGTTGTAAGAGATGGTTCAGTAGGTATCGAGTCGTGCACCTCAACTCAATGACGGATCCGGAAAAATCCAACAGAGTATTACGAAATAGTCCGAGTAATCGCCTAAAGCGAAGATGGTTATCCGCCGATTCCGATAAAAATAGCGTCATCCCGATCGAGTCGCGCCCTTCCTGCATCGTGTAGTTCACGGACCACACGGATAGTGAAGTTTATTTTGTGAATGAAAAACAATCGGCTCCTTACGGAGACGTTTAATGTTAGAGTGCAAGAACGACAGTGTACGTGTTTGAAAATTTTTAAGTGAAGAGTGACAGTGGTGTAATGAAATTGAGTTTGTGTATAAAAATTAATCGGCTGCTTTCAAAGACGTGTAATAATAGAACGTAGGAGCAACAATCTTAGTGTGTTCAAATTTTTAAGAGTGACAATGATCGTGCGGTGGATTGCGGGGTTCCTTCCCCGAACAGAAGATCAGCTGTGGCTTACCTGCGAGCGGCAAAGACGCTGACCCATTGACCGTGGCCCATCGTTAGCAGGTGCACTTGCGAATGAATGGGTAAGTCTAAATCTCTACAGTTTTTACATTTTCTTTTTGTTTAAAAAAGTAACAAGTTAATTTTCAAACCGTCTCTCTGACTTAATTTTAATATCATCCGGAATAATAATATTCTCGGGACCGTATTGAGGTCTCGAGAAAGTCACCGTGA
>NW_017139307.1:0-359 GCF_001652005.2 Ceratina calcarata | reverse complement strand
GTAAACTAAATATAAAAAATAATCGACTATTAATTACAGCGGCACTTTTGTGAATTTTAGTTCGTAGACTTTCTTCATTGCTTATTGTTAATTTAAGGTCACAGTTACTCTCGCTCGATTTTCATATCACTGCTTTAAGTACATAGTCGAATGTAATTTATAAATTATACTTCATCCTTGCAGTAGCAATATTTTCGTAAATGATACAAAGAGTTCTCCACGCATCTTGCCTGCGACCCGTACATGTTTATTCTGCTAACGTCCTGGATCTACAATTTTTCAACAAATATTACAAATTATTTTACAAATATTCAGTTATTATTAAATTTCGATTATTTAGAATTTTACGATTTTTACTC
>NW_017139306.1:0-359 GCF_001652005.2 Ceratina calcarata | reverse complement strand
GGGAGCCATTGTACTTTTCTATAAGCATTGTGGTGGTATTTTTATCGCTGAATTGGGATAGGATAACAGATTTTAATCTATTAGTATGGATAATACAGGTTCTCGGTCTATTTTCTTTGTAGTTAACGATTAAATTCCCCGCAAAACTTAATCCTTTAATTTTGTCGGCTATTGTCCATGGTTCCTGTATGAGAGCTATATCAATATCATTTCTGTTCATTAGTACGTTTAGCATTCCTGACGCCGCTCTTGATCTGTAGGTTGAATTGGATGATTCCTAATCCTCCTTCTCTTCTTGGTGTAGTGTTAGTGTTCATGATGAATTAGGTTCTGAAGCTTTGGAGGATATACACCTTGAG
>NW_017139305.1:0-359 GCF_001652005.2 Ceratina calcarata | reverse complement strand
AATATATTTCTCTTCCAGATTCAATCTACGATTTTATTATTTATTGTCTCGCATATTAAAAATAATTCTTGAAACAGACGAGGCGTAATTTGAGTCTCATTTAACCCTTTCGGTACTACTGCCGTCTATTTGCGGCATCCATTAAATATTCTCTGGGTCCTAACAACGCCAATTAATGGCATTCACTAAACGTTCTCTGGGTCCTAACGCCGCCTATTGGCAGCATCCATTAAACATTTTCTGGTTCCTATCGCTGCCAATTAGCGGCATCCTTAGAAAGTTTTGACGTTTTCGCGGTCTATGCTCCGTAGAGTGCAACCAGGGATGCCAGAATGTAGGATTTCTCCTCTTCCCGAGCT
>NW_017139304.1:0-359 GCF_001652005.2 Ceratina calcarata | reverse complement strand
TGGTTAGAGGGTACGGTGACTCGTAGGATCTTTTCGTATGATTTGGTGTCATGTTACTGTTGAGGTGCAGGGAATCTTCTAACTTGGTCGGCCGCTACGTGATTTGAGATATCTAGGTGTTTGTATTAAGTCGTGTTATCGTTTGTCTGAGGGTTACTGGGTGTCATGTGGAGCGGCCTACATGGTTTTCTAGAAATGTCCCTGGATTTCCAAGAAGGGGGTCAATGAACGATTACTTGTCATGGATATGCCGAGATTTCAAACTGTTCCTGTTTCACTGCCTTGTGAATTAATTTGTCTTCCTTTTTTTCAGTATCAATGGTACGGGGTATAAGTTTCTTGTTTTTACCTGATTTGTG
>NW_017139303.1:0-359 GCF_001652005.2 Ceratina calcarata | reverse complement strand
GTTATGATGCTTTTAAATTTTTAATTAGAAATTTTTTGGGATCGAAAATGCACTTGGCATAGATTGGTAATTTATTTCTTACATGCCAAAGTTTCTAACTATATTCAAAGTACAACGCTGAATCATTGTTTCAAAAATTTGGTGAGAGCATGCTTAACTCAATTTATAAACGCATGTAGGATGCATAATCAGTTTCTCTAAATTACATTAAAATAACGAAATGCGTATGAGGAAAACTAGAAAACAAATACCGGAAACTAGTGATGATTTCGAAACATGTTCAATGTTGTACTTCGATTATAAATTTATTGACACATAATTTTTACATAATTGACAAGTGCTAGTCATAAACGTTGCGT
>NW_017139302.1:0-359 GCF_001652005.2 Ceratina calcarata | reverse complement strand
ATTGAACAACGATTGTGTTTATTATAATATATAGAAAAATAATGAAAGGTTTGACAAGTCGGATAAGAACTGCTCTTGTCGTTTGCTTATTACGCGAAACAAACGTGGCACAGAACGTTCAGTATTAAAAACCAAGAAATTATAATAGTATACCTCTTTTTATTTCTGCATCAGCTTATCAACGAAGAATAAATGAGATTTCTTTATTCAGTTACTCACGCGCGTGTAACGGTTCCTGGAAAAAATCGATCACTGATTTCAAACTAAGGAATCGATTGCGATGGTCGAAGATCGGAATCTCGAGATTCGAGTTGTGAGTTCGAATATCCTCTGGATTGAATTAGTGATCGGATCATTAT
>NW_017139301.1:0-360 GCF_001652005.2 Ceratina calcarata | reverse complement strand
CGAGACCTCAAGACGGTCCCGAGAATATTATTATTCCGGACGATATTAAAATTGAATCAGAGAGACGGTTTGAAAATTAACTTGTTACTTTTTTAAACACTGTCGGTCCAATTTGTATGGACCTTCCAGTTTACAATATTGTCGGAAAAACTCNGCACCCCGGCTCGTTCAAAATTACCAGATCGTGCTGGGCGATGAAGTCTTCAAACTTCTCGCCCTTGTCGTCCGTCATTCGCCCGCCCCACAACGGGGACTTGACGTTGACATCCGCGGCAATCACGACCCGGCGAGAGTGCAGGGCACGCAGTACCCTGTCCAGCCGTGCCAGTCCTGGTTCAATCTCTTCCGAGCATTGAAAGT
>NW_017139300.1:6144-6613 GCF_001652005.2 Ceratina calcarata | reverse complement strand
TTACGAAATTGGATGCACTCGTACTAGATACGTATCGTTCGAACGATAATCGTTCGAACGAAGTGAACTAGAACGGAGCGTATCGAAAGTACTGAACAGAATAACGAAGGCCTCCGCGTCTCCTTTCCAAGAAAACTATTTCTCCGCGATGCGGCGTAGAGAGCGAGTATATTCTATCTCTATCTAACTAAGGTGTTTCCGAAAGAAAAACACCTTTCGTCGAAATTTCATATTTGAAAAATCACGTTACGCGGAGGCCAACGTTTACCGAGCGGAGCGGTGTTTACATCGCGGCGTCGAGCATAAGAAGTGTTATTCCCTTTTTTATACTCGGGAACCGTCTGTATTTCTTTGATTTTCGTGTATATTTCCGAGAATTCGTAATCGAATTCTCGAAACACGGATTAAGTGAATAATTGCAGGCCGAGCAATGCTCTTAAGCCATGCACACCATTTCAATCTTCAAACA
>NW_017139300.1:0-5586 GCF_001652005.2 Ceratina calcarata | reverse complement strand
AGTGAAGAGAGCACTGTCCTTCTCGAATTTATGGCATGCGCCATGCTCGTCTTACCAATTGTGACCGTGTTGGGACTTTACCTGTTCCGGATGTTTCGGAACAGAGCAGGTCAAAAAAACGGTATGAAAGACATGCGAGAAGAATAAGTGTAATGCCACAGTAAAAATTTTCAACTTCGAGGTGAGCAAAATCAGCTTTCCCCGATAGCAGACGGCAAAAAAATTATATGAAACAGAATGCAATTAATTGTTATAATTACATTTACGATTAGAATCAGCTAGCATTGACTTCAGCTTTTGCGTAAAAGAATATGTAAATGTTTCCATTCCATTAGTGGTGGATTTAGCTGGAATTTTGTTCTGTCTTCAACAAAATAAAAATACCATAATTATGTTAAACTGTATGGAATAATACTTTCAATGACTGTGGATAATTTCATAACTTTTTCATTACAATAGAAATTATAATAGCAAAACATTTCTTATTTAATAACTAATTGGGACTATGAACAATCCCGTTCGATCTCTATTAGAGCTAGAACCACATCGACAGTACACAAGGAAATGCATTGATCAATCTCTACTTATGTATACTTCATTTGTGATATTACTTCGTTACTGGTGCATCGACGACTCGTCGATAACACGTCTGACACAGTAATGCAGTTTAGAACCGACGTCAGTTTTGCTTCGTGTTTCTTACTTTTCGACACAGCTCATTCTAGAGGGCGTCAAAAATTGCAGACCGGTTTTGGGGCCGCGAGGTCCCATAAGGCTGCCACTCTTTAGTAACTTCTCCTCGGTGGAACAAAGAAGTGAGCGCTCTCACAATCAGTTTCTCTCTGGTAAAAACACCCGCCGGTGCAAGTCGGATTGCTCTATTTCAGGGAGAGAAACGCCAAATTTTAGACGTTAATAACTAATTAACGAAGCCACAAACGCAATTTTCTCTCTCTTGAGTTTCGTCTTATTTTTTACCATAGAACACGTCCTTAAAATATTGCTCACCTGTAGGTTTACACCCTGTATATCACATAATATTATTAACCGTACTTGGATCATATGCAAGTAAAATAAATGTTTTTTACTAAATTCAGACAATTCGGGCTTAAATTAACAGAGTTGCACACGAACGGACGAAGAACCACGGGGCGTTCCGATACAAACAGAATATAAAGTAAATACACTGTACACAGGGAACACAGGCGTTCTTCAGATCGTAATAAATTTGTTTTTGTCTCTATTCGAAAAGAATTAAATCCAATCTTCATTTCCATTTCTCCTCATATTCGAAGCTCACTTATAGACAATCTCCTAACAAATATTTACAATCATTAACAATACGAGTGTAAACATCTCGTAATATTGGCTGGTCTTCATTACGTATTTGCTAGCGTTGAAATGGTTCTTTCGTTCCCTTATAAGTACATGTTGAACCGGACAGGGCAGATCTCCGTTCGTTGATTCTTGTCATTGCTAAACGTTGAACTAAAAGTGTCAGATCCCTGCAAAATTTAGCTTTAGCAGCACCATCGAATTGGAGACGCCGAAACCTGGGCCGTGAGCACTCTCAGTTCCTCGCTGCCAAAATGTAGGATTTCTCCTTTTCCGAGCTCTCCCCACTACTGTATGCTGCTGTATGTTCAATGTTCAATGTGCTCTCCCCAGTTACATGTGGCATTATTATAGACGTCCCGAATGNCTTGAGTTTCGTCTTATTTTTTACCATAGAACACGTCCTTAAAATATTGCTCACCTGTAGGTTTACACCCTGTATATCACATAATATTATTAACCGTACTTGGATCATATGCAAGTAAAATAAATGTTTTTTACTAAATTCAGACAATTCGGGCTTAAATTAACAGAGTTGCACACGAACGGACGAAGAACCACGGGGCGTTCCGATACAAACAGAATATAAAGTAAATACACTGTACACAGGGAACACAGGCGTTCTTCAGATCGTAATAAATTTGTTTTTGTCTCTATTCGAAAAGAATTAAATCCAATCTTCATTTCCATTTCTCCTCATATTCGAAGCTCACTTATAGACAATCTCCTAACAAATATTTACAATCATTAACAATACGAGTGTAAACATCTCGTAATATTGGCTGGTCTTCATTACGTATTTGCTAGCGTTGAAATGGTTCTTTCGTTCCCTTATAAGTACATGTTGAACCGGACAGGGCAGATCTCCGTTCGTTGATTCTTGTCATTGCTAAACGTTGAACTAAAAGTGTCAGATCCCTGCAAAATTTAGCTTTAGCAGCACCATCGAATTGGAGACGCCGAAACCTGGGCCGTGAGCACTCTCAGTTCCTCGCTGCCAAAATGTAGGATTTCTCCTTTTCCGAGCTCTCCCCACTACTGTATGCTGCTGTATGTTCAATGTTCAATGTGCTCTCCCCAGTTACATGTGGCATTATTATAGACGTCCCGAATGATCATGAGTAACGTAAGTGGGGGCAAAAAAAGGTAGTGGGGGACAGCTCGGGAAGAGGAGAAATCCTACATTCTGGCATCCCTGGTGAAGCGTACCACGAGGAATCGGAGATTGTGATCTTTGGAAATAAAGTCGATCTTCACAGAGGTTTTAATTGCGTTTTTCTTTTGCATCTCTTTATACGAACAAGCGTGCTCTCGTTGCGACTCAAAAAATAAAAACGAATTTCGGCACGCCTCGCCTTCCGTCTGTTCCATTGCGTTCTTTTTGTCTCCATGATCTTTCTCTCCAGCATGTGTAGCTTCTCAATGTGAAATTATGTTCATTCTATTAAAATGACGTTTCAAATTATGTCAATTATTGAAGTACAATGTATGTACATCCTAGATACGTGTAGAAGTCGCATCAACGATTTGTATAAAAAAAATGTAACATAAAGTAACAACTTTTACTAACCCTTGCATTACTGTAGTCTGTGGACTAACGCCACTGAACGAGCCCCGCACCGCCCCGAAAAGCGTGCACATTGCAAAATTTTCAAATAATTAATTCAATGTACATACATAATCCCGAGTACGAAAATCGAATCAATCGTTCGTTATTAGATATTTCGCTGTGCTTTCCCTCATTGAATTTACTTCGTAACTGATAATTCAACTTAGAAACAATTTATACCTAGATCCTAGATTGCCTAATTTGATACGAAAGCATTTGAAATTGATGTAATCAATATTTCCGAAGAATCAAGCGCTACACGTGAGACATAATTCCTAAGGCAAGTGCAATAAGAACATCATTACAGACAAAATGACAAGCAGATACGTTAGAAAATGAAAGAAAGACGGCTGATAAAACAGAATATTCTGTCGGTAGAAATAATTGATACCACGAAGAACTAAAACGCGGAACAGCTGCGAAGTGAAGCTAGAGGATGAAAAGGAAAGATAGAAAATAATGTAAATAAAGTACAAAATGACTATTTATTAGCGTCAAAATGTTAATAAACAAGTACAGATATAGAAAGTAGTAAGTATTACAGTGTTTCCCGTTTTGTTTCTTCGTTACAACGTACGTTTTTACAAGCACTTTTCAAACTCGTTAGATCCCTGTGACTGAGGCAATTTAATATTTTTTCAATACAAAGTAAATCATAATCTGTACTCAAATAACGGCGGAAAAATATAACGCCCTCGTCTAACAATTCCTTTCGAACCATACCTCTGTTGAAACGACGCTTTATTATGTCTTCGTACGTAGGAAATTCTCTCTGGTAAATGCCACCTTTCAAAACCAGAATAACATCTTCACTTCTCGCGTATAATGCTATTTGGTCTATCCGTTTTGTTAAGATATCATAGAATGTCAGGTTAGTATTCTTAATTTTTGCGCTTTTCATTCTCTTTATCTCTTCCTTACATTCCTTCTCAAGTTGAGACTGCCCGTTTATATCCGTAGTGATATTAAGATTCACCACATTTCCGTTTTTCTCGTCAAAGCTAGCAATCATCATTTTAAGTAGATGCTGTTGGCTAATGGTAAACTTGTAGAGCTTTTCAGGCCTATACTGAGAATAGTTAACGTGGAACGCTGTTTCATGGTTTCTGTTAACAATGTGTACATCAGCACCGTTTTCTATGAGAGTTAGAATGGCTTCGTCCTGATCGGTGCCGGATGCGACATGAAGAGCAGTGTTACCACGCAAATCTGTGGAATCGATGTCGACGCCCGAATTCAAGAGAATTTCCATGATACGTATATTACCATTTGCAGCGGCTAAATGTAACGCTGTGACTCCAAACGCATCTTTTTCATTTACGTCAGCACCTCCTTCGATTAGCAACCTGCAAATATCTTCTCGTCCTACTCGCGCAGCAAAAAGGAGCGCTGTCTTGGCGCCATTATCCTTTATCAAGTCCAACAGCGCCGTTACTCGAAATTTGTCTTCGGCATCCACGTCAGCTCCTCTTTTGATTAACAATCTGCAAATTTCTTGTAGTCCTTCTCGCGCAGCTATATGAAGCGGTGTCTCGCCCCTTTTAGTTTTCAAGTTGACATTGGCACCCTGATCTATGAGAATTTGTACGATATTATTGTGTCCCTCCTGAACGGCTACGTGCACCGCCGTTAATCCATATTTGTCTTCTTCGGCATCCACGTAAGCTCCTCTTTTGATTAACAATCTGAAAATTTCTTGTAGTCCTTCTCGCGCAGCTATATGAAGCGGTGTCTCGCCCCTATTAGTTTTCAAGTTGACATCGGCACTCTTATCTGCGAGGATTTGTACGATATCTTCGTATCTCTTGTATCTCTTCTGAATGGCTATGTGCATTGCCGTTAATCCATCTTGGTCTACTTTGGCATCCACGTCACTTTCTCTCTCGAGTAGCAACCTGTAAATTTCTTCTTTTGCTCGCGCAGCAAAATGAAGCGGAATCTCGCCCCTTTCAGTTTTCAAGATGTCATCGGCACCCTCATCTACGAGAACTTGTACGAATTCTATCACTTTCAAGAGAATGGCTATTTGCAGCTCCGTTAATCCATATACGTCTCCTTCGTCATGCCTAAGTTCGCCATTGAATAAGATCCTGCACAATTCTTTTATTTTTTGTTTCACAGCGTTCGTATCAACCATTTTATTGCCCTTTTTAGTTTTCGATATGACAGCAGCACCACCTCCTAAAGGAATTTTCACGAAATCATTGTCACTCTGCAGAATGGCTAGATACAGTTGAAAAAAGCGACCTGCACTTATGCCATTCACGTAAGCACTTCTGTTAACGAGCGTTTTAACTCTTTCTATGTCCTCTTCTCATATAATATGTAAGCCTAGATATAGTTATTCATTAAAATTAAGTAATTGATAATGATGGGATGTAATACGCCTGTCCGTTCCTCTAGTCTCAATGACCTAAAAGTTCAACCACGTTATTTCTCTCTCTCCCTTTTATATCCCATATCTTATTACTAATTTTAACAACTTTTAAGTGTTTGTTAAATTACTAGCAATATGGTTTTACTTACTAAATTCTATCGTAGTTGCAGTTATGTACTGATGTTCGTTACACGACTTACACAATGGACTGCAATGGACCAGTGATGTAAGATTTGCGGAATTTCGATCGCCGCGCGTACGGTGA
>NW_017139299.1:0-359 GCF_001652005.2 Ceratina calcarata | reverse complement strand
GTATTAGAGATTATAAAGATGCACCTCGTTTTGGTCGACCAATCACTGAGTTCTATTTCAATGGGATTATGGCTCTACACCAAAATTGGCAAAATATACATAATATTGTTAATATATTCTTGAATAAAATTCATTTTGAATAAAAGAAACATTTAATAAAAAAATTACAAAAATCTCAATACTTTTCCGACTACCCATTATATTCGAATTGCGTTTAGTTCACTTTCAGACCGTCGTCGTTACTCTACAATAGCAGCACCGTACGACTCGATCCCGCAAGCTCGACGCTCGGAGGCAGCTGCCCCCTACACGGTCGAAGCTACAGACATAACAATGTAGACACCTGCGCACTACCGCGG
>NW_017139298.1:0-359 GCF_001652005.2 Ceratina calcarata | reverse complement strand
GTATATATATATTACATATCAATAAGGAAAAATAATAATAGTCAATCTTTTGTCTCGATGTTATCACTACTTTTTATCATGTCGACTACAAACACTACGCCATAGAAAATTCACATGCTATTACTACTACGTATTAGCAAATCTCTCTCGAATCTCTTATATGAAATGCGTAATCGAGTGTTTATTACATTACTATTCCGATGCAAAAGATAACAAATACTTACATGTTCCACAATAACTAGTTACATACAAAATGTAAAGTATGAATTGTACATTATCTGGACACTCATGAAAGACACGTGAAGCAGAATAAACCGCTTTTGCAAAAATTGGTATATATTTATACATATATATATATA
>NW_017139297.1:0-359 GCF_001652005.2 Ceratina calcarata | reverse complement strand
GCAAGAACGTGGACATTAGTCATCTTTTTTATCATTCGTGACGTAACCAAACTCGTATATACATGAATGACTGGGAGACATATTGATATTCATTTCTCTTACTGTCGTATGCAGTCTGAAAATGAAATACGTTCGCATCTTTTATATTAGCATTCGTATCGTAAGTAGAAACGGACCGTACTGGTCAGACGTCGCTTATTCAATCAATCGAGGCATTATTTAAGTTTTCAATTTTAAACGCACCCTAATATGGTTTCTATAAATTATAATCAAAGTTTGATTAAATAAATACTTATTTACTTCAATAATATTAATACATATAATTTTCACAAGCTTTAAATATCAAATAGTATCCATGT
>NW_017139296.1:0-359 GCF_001652005.2 Ceratina calcarata | reverse complement strand
TTAATATGTAATTGAATGTATGAAATATAGTTTTTAATCAAATTGTATTTTTTTTTAGGTGTTTTAAATACAGGCAATGGCAATACACACCTGAATGGAATGTTGTCTGCGTTCAATATTCCAGAATTCAACTGGAAATTATTTAAAACACATGAAAGAGAAGTAGGAAAAGTTGTTGAGGAAATGGCTCTTCAAAGTTGTCACAGAGCAGCTGTTGAAGAGAGACAACTTACAATAAAAAATGTTGAAACAGTAGAGCGATTGATGTAAGTTACAATCGTAATTATGAAATGATGTTTTATAGCGATTGAATTTAAATGAAATTAATCATGAAAATAAATTATAGATTATTCTCATAG
>NW_017139295.1:0-359 GCF_001652005.2 Ceratina calcarata | reverse complement strand
GCAAGCTATCACCGTTTGCCTGCAAATCGTTTACATCCCAAGTGCCCCGATCTTAGGTTACAAACTAGTATAAACATCCTTATTACTATCTTAATTTATTCAGACCCACAGTATACAATAAAAAGTATGCAAAAGTAAGAATTATAGGTAAAAAAATGCCAAAACTGTGTATTAGGATATTAGAAATGATGCGTTAAAAATTTCTTATAACCGAGAAAAACAGGTTGAACAATATTATAAACCTTCTTCCTCTGTAATTATAATTTTCTCTAAAAGTTCATTGCTTCAAATATTGGACATAGCTTTTCATTACGTCTTAAACTTTTGGCAAAGGTCTTACGACTCGTACAACTTTAAGA
>NW_017139293.1:0-359 GCF_001652005.2 Ceratina calcarata | reverse complement strand
TAAACTATTTTTTATATCTTATTCGGAGACTGTCAGGTACACTTTTGTAACTGTACAGCGTTACTAATAATTTTGTTCCCATTTCGGCTAACTCTAATCGGAAACCCGCGAATTCTGGAGATACGCAGATCGTTAAGCCAAAGAACATGGCGAGCTCGCGATTGTATATAATTTATGTTCTCCAAACTGTAGGTAAGAATAAACATTTGCAATTGATTCGGAGATTAAGGCTCGTCGAGAAAATGTGAAAATATTGTGATAAAAACGAATACAGTAGAGCCTCTTCATAAATAGTAATTAAAAAGAAACAAATCATAATTTAATTTTCTGTTCTTCAGATTTGTCATTTGTATTTTTAA
>NW_017139292.1:0-359 GCF_001652005.2 Ceratina calcarata | reverse complement strand
GTGGGCCGGGATTTGCGGAAATCAAATCGTTGGGCCGAACATCTTTCTGAACAAGTAGGACGGCTCAACGTATTTGTCGTTCTTGCGGGGTAGTCTTTGGGATCCGTTGGAAAATATTTCAATCAAGATCCAAAGGAATATCTATTTGCAACAGGACGGGCCCATTATGCCGCACGTGTCCGGGCCCATCTGAATGAAGCCTTTCAAGACACTGGATTGGACGCGGCGGTTCTGTGCCCTCGCCTCCACGGTCACCCGACTTCAACCCGCTGGACTTCTATTTTTAGAGGTACTTGATATGTTTTAGAATTTGATATGTACATAGACTTAGCGTTGATGTGATTGTGACCCGTAAACCG
>NW_017139291.1:0-359 GCF_001652005.2 Ceratina calcarata | reverse complement strand
TTTGCCCCCCCCCCCCCCTCACCAAGTAGAATTCTCACTACGCTTACGGTAATGTGAATACGCCTTAAGACGTATCGGTTTCGAGATACTCCGGTTATCAAGCTAAGTTGGAAAGAATTCAGAATGTGCAAAATATTCTAAATATATTTTTATATTTTTTTATAAGTGAGTCACCTACGCGAGGGATGCGTACGTGACCAGCAACGAACGTTTTGGAAACGAGCAGGGCCGTATACGTAACAGGTTCAACTTTGGAATTGACTATCTCGACTTTCAATACCGTAACGAGTATTCAGCTCTCAAGAACGTATGAAGGATACTTCAATTAACACGTTAAATGCCACGCTAATTTTACATGG
>NW_017139289.1:1805-3417 GCF_001652005.2 Ceratina calcarata | reverse complement strand
ATTTATAAAGGCTGAATTAATGATATATTATTATTCCTTTTCACAGCAAACCTAATATCAATCATTCTATGAAACATTATATCTACTCTGAATTATCTGAATGAATCTTTAATCTGAATGTTAAAATATCAGCAAAGTATCTAAGGGATGGATATAAAAAAAGGATTGAATTGGATCGTAATCGATTTGGATGCCGGTATCCTTTCTTGGCCCGGTAATCACGTACACAAAGGGGTGGTGGCGAGCCATTAAGTCGAGTTAGTGACGCCGGTACACGCCCTGAAGGAATCAGGCGCGGGGGACCTTGTTCCGGCACGTCTGATAAACGGAAGAACAACGGCTCGTTTGGCTGACTGGATGAGTGGTTGGCCTGCCCGGCGTGATTAGCTAAGTGATTGGAAACCCCACCCTGAGAACCCAGTCAGCCAGCCCATAACCCATTATGCCAGCCATCGACGGCTTAACTTCTTCTCGGGGTCACGTGAATCGTTCATAGTCGAGTAACAACCGTTCCTCCATATTTTATCTACGGCGAAATTCGAATGGTAATTAAGCTAAATGCCCCGATTTCTACCTACACTATTTCAACTCAACGGATCGTCGATCATTTTAAGATAAAGAAATTTTATTCACTCAAGGAATTTCATATAAATTTTAAATAAACCACTGAGAAAAATTGGGCCNTCCCTAGGACCAACAATTAATTACTGAATATGAGGACAGAACTGCATGGAACAGATTCTCAAAATTATGTCTAGTGAAAATGTGAATTAACAAAAAAATACAAAAATCCCTAGGACCAACAATTAATTACTGAATATGAGGACAGAACTGCATGGAACAGATTCTCAAAATTATGTCTAGTGAAAATGTGAATTAACAAAAAAATACAAAAATCCCTAGGACCAACAATTAATTACTAAATATGAGGACTGAACGACTGAACTGCATGGAACAGAGATTCTCAGGTGAAGTGAAGTAAGGCGCGATGTGGAGTAACCGTTATTTCTTTTGACGGCCGGGAATCGATAACAAGGCCATTAACGACGCGAACGGAGCAATTTCACGCGGAACGAAAGCGAAAAGGGAGAGAGGGTTTAATATTTATCGCGGGGATAATCGATTTTATAAAACCGTTTCAAAGAGACGGTGAGAGTCGGTGGTGGGAGAAGAGGGGCCGACGGTGGGTGCATTAGCCGACCGACGGGATAGGAGTGGGGGGAGGCTCGGGTTTTGTTTGCAAGTTTCCGTATCAATTATTTATGGACTCGTTAACGGACAACCGAACGAGTGATCCACTTATTTCTTTTTGTTCTCCTTTTTTCTCACTTCGTTACTTCCCTTCTCTCCCGTTCCCGCCGCGCTTTTGTATATTCGGAACGATTCCCTTAAGAGCCAGGCTCGTTAATGCCGTTCCCGAACGTCTTTATTCACGCGCCGGTAAAATCCTTTTGATGAAAATTCATGCGACTACGAAGTGTCCCGATACTAATTCGAATTTCCATGCACGGGAATCAGACGGTTCTCGGATGGATACGTCATAGTTGTCATGCTGTTTCATCTTCCATTTTTAATTTAATAAATCTTGTTTAGGATGGAATATTATTTTTTT
>NW_017139289.1:0-520 GCF_001652005.2 Ceratina calcarata | reverse complement strand
ATTTTTATTATTTTATTTATATTTTTTTATATTTTATTTATTTTATTTTATTTATATTATTTTTATTATATTTATATTATTATTATTTTATTATTATAATAATATATTATTATTATTTTAATCTGAAGAAGCAAACACGAGAGATTCCGTGGGATCTGTACAAACTGGATGAGATGAAATCTGGGAGTGATCTTGACTGAAGAAATTAAAAAGAGATTGGAAGAGGCGGGCGCTATCTGCTCTGCTGACGAAATATTATTGGGTCAAACGTTATCCGAAGGAAATGATTTTTCGCGGACAAGAATAAACCCTTAAGGAAGCCGCGGGAGTTCCGTGGGAAATAAAAGATAATAAGAAGATAACGCGCAGCCGGTATAATGAAAAGTTATGGCAGTTCGGTTGTTTCAATATCTACGACGGCGCTGCGTATGTACTACATAGGTATGTACGTATGTATGGAGCACAAGCGCGGCCACAAGGAGAATTCGAAGTACGGATAATTTGAGTTACGAGTGCTCCC
>NW_017139288.1:0-359 GCF_001652005.2 Ceratina calcarata | reverse complement strand
GTGACCCGAAGGCAGCGAGTAGGCATTCCCGTGCTCATCTTTCGTGGCTTGCGTGGGTCAGCATCTGGCCGCCTGTACGAGATGGCTGTATTGACCGCCCGCACGCTGCTGCCAGTAGACTGCCCATGGCTGACGTATGCGCCCCGCCCAGGTCGATTTTTACCGGCGGATGCGCGTGGCGAATCTGGCCTGCGTGAGTCGAAGACAGCGGACTCTGCGTTCTCCCATGCCTGCGGCTTGCAAGAGTCGAGCGGCTAAATCGCCCGTGGAAACTCTTTCAGGGCGACCATGGTTTGTGCGAGTCGATGAATTCGGAGAGTAAGCACTGATTCGGTGCTGCGACGTCGACCGCCCACGAG
>NW_017139287.1:0-359 GCF_001652005.2 Ceratina calcarata | reverse complement strand
GCTTTTTTTCATGCTCTATGATTAAATAATTAATTTAGTTTTAGTCGTTGATTTTCCAAGTTTAGTACTCGTGACAAAAGAATTTGAAAGTGGCGGAGGAATTTAAAACCTTTAAAGGACACAGTGTCTACAAGTCTGACGCGCAGGTTAGCGCGATCTCGCCAATGATGGTCACAGAACCTGCTGTTGGAACTCCACTTATCTAAATGAAATCTTGTTGAGCACTACTCGATTTTGCCAAACTCAATGTTACACCACGAGCCCGTATATAACGTCAAAATCAACAGGGCTCGATTTTAATTAGCCAGGCTTCAAGAGCTGCAGTGTCCTCTATTATCGAAAATGTAGGGGTGGCGAAT
>NW_017139286.1:0-359 GCF_001652005.2 Ceratina calcarata | reverse complement strand
GAGTGCGACGATGGTGATAAAAATTAGGGACCCACCGGATACGTGGAGAAGTAAATTTGTTCGAATTTCTCATCTGCTTGATAAAGTGTCGACGCACACCCGGGCGGTAACGGCAACTTTATAGCGATTCTTCCTAATTTCAGCGGCTCCGCTTCGGTGGTGTCTTCCCGTAAAATGTCGACTGAAGGAAAGATAAAATCTCATTCATATAGAAATGATCATATTGGGTCGGAGAGAAAATTTCTTGACAAGTGTCCTTGATATCAAGATTAATTGCATCTATCGACATTTAAAATTGTACAGTTCAAAGAGAAGTTTGAAAAAATTAACAAAATTTATTCATTTAAACGATATTTACT
>NW_017139285.1:0-359 GCF_001652005.2 Ceratina calcarata | reverse complement strand
GTATTAATTATTGTTATTTATGTAGCAAGAAAGGCTCTACCCATTAATAAAGTTAAAGTTAAAATTAAGTTGAAATCATCTTTCTGTAAATCATTTTATACACTAAACGAACATATAAAATATATTATAATAAATGTGGATAAATTATCAGAGAATTGTTGCATAATCGTTAATAGTAATTCAGATCTTCGGCAATGCTACTACGTTAATAAATCTATAATATTAGCTCGGTGAGTAGGCAGAATTATATAATAGGCAAATAAGTTATTAATGATGTTTAAAAAACTTACCTTGAACTAGGGCTCGGTCCCATACACCTGAATTACGATCTGTTATAATTATACTTGAAGAAATTGACG
>NW_017139284.1:0-359 GCF_001652005.2 Ceratina calcarata | reverse complement strand
GGAAAGCCGTCAACTTAATATCAATGAGGGCGCCGATCCTCTCTAACAGGGGCTGTTCGGCGTCCTCCACATTCACTACCACCGGCTTCGCCCGGGTCTTTCGTTGAGGCCAATCAACGGCCCTGGAAACACCGGACGAAGCCTGTACAACCTCCTCTAGAGGGGGAGGCATAAGTGCCGTAGAATTCAGTCGCTGCACCTCCGCAGTCAGCGCCTCTACCTGCTTTTTCAGGTCGGCCATCTGCTCGCGGAGGGCAGCGTTCTCCCTCTCGAGGAAAGCGGAGGGCCCCGTCGTTACGGCCCCCGTCGCGACCTCCACCGCAGCCGCCCTTGCGGTACGGGCGGCCAGGCGAAGATCT
>NW_017139283.1:0-359 GCF_001652005.2 Ceratina calcarata | reverse complement strand
TTATTTTAAAGATTACAATTTCATAATAAAGATATGAGATCCTGTCAGTTGAGTTATTAAAGCTTAAAAGAACACGAACATCGTGAAAACAATGAATATTTGAACAGTATCATTGATACTTTTGAATGGCATAGTTTATCATAAAAATCGTCAATTCATTGTAGCCCATGAATATTTATTAAATACCATCATGTGGTCACTGCCTTTTCATCAACTACCGACAAGTTGCCACGCTCAATGCATTGTAATAAAATTTTGTTAAGTTTCTCGAACTATTCGTTACTTTCAATTAAATGTGTAAAATTCTATAAATTGAAAGACCTTCATGTCATATTTAACAAATTATGTTCGTGTTATGT
>NW_017139282.1:0-359 GCF_001652005.2 Ceratina calcarata | reverse complement strand
GAGGCCTCCAAGATCAATTCGGAGTTGGCCCGTCGCTCCTGTATACCCTTAAGCGACAAGCATGTTTTACCTCTCTGTTTAGCCCTTAATTATTTTATAAGTCATTAAATATTCTAATGATATTCATTAAACATTTTGTTGGTAACAAGTACTATTTATGTACATTCTTTTATGATCTCCAAATTATGTGTAATTTAGTAATAGAAAAGTACACTTCTTTAAATTGTATATTGTCAACACTGACTGATGCAACATGAACGAAAATTATAGTGTCAGTCATCCGCGAATCACAGGTCAGGTGCTCAACGTGTTTGATTTTTCACTTTTCCTGTAATGGTTGGTAAAATGTAATAGAATGG
>NW_017139281.1:0-359 GCF_001652005.2 Ceratina calcarata | reverse complement strand
GAATTATATATGTTAATGAGTTAAAATTGCTTCGAATAAATGGAATTTTATTATACAAATTGTTTGCATTAAGGAATAGCTTGATTGTTTCACTTGTCCTTTTTAAACAATTTCATTTCATCGAAGAAAGGGAAGAAGAGGGAAGGAAGTGGAAGATAAGCAAGGGGAAAGGATTAATTGGACGAATGGATGTTTAAGATTTGTCATTGTTTACGCTCGTGGTTAATCGGGTGATTGTTCTTGCCTTGGAGAATATTGCACGCGATGTGCCGACTAATTTAAAACACTATAACCGATTTCAAAAGACCACTCCGTTTAAGGAGACTAAAACTCAGGAATGAGATTGACTATGACTATAC
>NW_017139280.1:0-359 GCF_001652005.2 Ceratina calcarata | reverse complement strand
CGCGAAATTTTCGTTTTTTGCCAATAACTCTCAAACCGTTGGAGATACGGGAAAAGTGCATCAGATCTTTTTTGTAGAGGGTGACGAGATCTACAATTTCCATATAAAAATTCCTCGCTAGCGTCAATAGTTTACGAGTAATTTGCAAAAAACTGTTTTTTCGTTTTTCGTCAATAACTCGTAAACTATTAACGCTAGCGCAAAAGTTTTATATGGAAATTGTAGATCTCGTCGTGCTCTACAAAAAAGGTTCTATGCCATTTTCCCGTATCTTGAACAGTTTAGGAGTTATTGAGGAAAAACAAAAATTTTTTCCAAAAGTTCGCCGTTTCGAGGCTGGGATGGTCGGATTTTGTCAA
>NW_017139279.1:0-359 GCF_001652005.2 Ceratina calcarata | reverse complement strand
ATCGATCAGATAAAAGAAGCGGAGAGTGTCGCGTAAACGTAAAGTGTAAAAAAAACAATTGTTTTTTTTGTGTAGTTCAAGCAATGATTGTTAGAAGTCCCTTTTACATTAGCACTCCGGGCTGAGTACGTGTAGGCCGCACTTCCACGAATCGTGCCCACCAGCAAACAGCCAGTTTATCGAATTTTTTCATTTTAATGCTGGTAACAAAAAATTTTAATATAAATCGCCGAGGAGAGATTTGCAAAGAGTGGCAGCCTTACGGGACCTCGCGGCCCGAAAAACAGTCAACAATTTTCTGCGCCCTCTAGAATCAACTGGACCGAAAAGTGAGAAACACGAAGCAAAACCGACGTCGG
>NW_017139278.1:7877-10012 GCF_001652005.2 Ceratina calcarata | reverse complement strand
TAGAAATGATAAAGCCCGGCCGGCCCGGCCCGTACAGAACTCTGGTATTCATTGCTTCCGTCCATAATGATAGAGGAAGATTCGGATTTGAATAGATCATAGATCGTGCACCCTTAACTGTGATACGATTATCGCGTTCCGCAACACCATTTTGTTGTGGTGCGTAAGCAATATTCACCGAATGTTTGATTTCTCTATTTTTCAAAAAGTGTCTAACATTACTATTTACATACTCCTTACCACCGTCACTATGTATTTCCTTTACATCTTCATTAAACTCATTCCTAATTTCTATGCAGAATGATTTCAGTTGTTCAAAAACCTCTGATTTTTCACGCAGAAAGTAAATCTTTCTTAAGCCTGAGAAATCATCTTTGAAACTTACAGAATATCTCTTTTTTCCTAAAGATTCTCATTGCATAGGCCCGCATACGTCAGTATGTATAATCTCGTGAACTCTAGTTTCATGTTCGATTCTTTCATGAAAACTTAACCAGCTCATTTTTCCATATGCACAACCGTCACAGAAATTGTTAACAACTAGAACATCTATACCTAGATTTTTCAGAAATGTTTTGACGTGTCCTTTGTTTTGATGAGAAAGTCGTTCGTGCGACAATTGCAAAGTATCTACTTTATTAACAACATAACACTCTTTCGGCATTAAAACTTGTGCATTCAATTTATACAAATTGCCACTCTCAGAACCTGTCGCTATAACATTATTATCACGCGTAAACGAACAACGTTCTCCAGAATCTGTAATAGAGAAATTCACGCCGTTCTTAGCAACAACTTTTACAGCAAATAGATTTCGTTCTAAACGCGGTACAAACAAAACATCATACATGGTACCTGGAATTCGATTACAATTTACAAATATCTCTATTTCAATGTTACCTTTTCCGGACGCACCAATTTCTTGTCCATTGCCAACCGTGATATTTACCGGACTACCGAATTCTTCAAATTCATAGAACCAATCACGCCGGTGCGTCATATGATCCGATGCTCCAGAATCAATCAACCAGCAGTCATTAATAACAGCTTCTCCGCTCGATCATACATACGCATGTCTAACTTGCGTTTGTTGTTGATGTGATTCGCAACGTCCAACATCCAGCTTCGCTGATCTTCCATCCTTTTTTGGACAACTTCTCCTAAGGTCCTCGAACCACACGAATAGCACCCAGTGCAGTTTTTCTTCACATGATCTTTCCGACCACAAGGATAACAAATAATATGTTTATTCCGTATATACTCATCGTGACCTTTTTTATTGTTCAGAGTACCATTTCGCTTTGAATTCGTAAATAAAGCAACTGTTGACTCACTGTGATCCTCCTGTCCTTGAATTCGCAATTCTTCCGCCATTAGCCTCGTGGTTAAATTCTCCAACGTCTTCTTTTGTTCATCTACTGAATCCTACACGCTATGGAAATAATTAAATTTCGCTGGTAAAATTGAAAGTACGCGCGTCAATAGCATAGAATCCGGAATTTCGGCTCAGAGATTTTTCATTTTGGTCGTTAAGTGTTCAAGTTTTGATAAATTGCTTGCAACGCTTTCACTCAAGTCCCACTTAGAATCAAAGGACTGCTTCTGTACTAACGATAGATTTTCATCAGATGTCGAATCGTATACAGAATTCAACTTTTTCCACATGTCCCTCGCAGTCGTACAGTTCAGGAGTAGATCCAATGGCTTCTTTTTAACTGTCGTAACAATCAACTTCCTTGCAGCTCGATCTGCCTTTTCAAACTTCTTCAGTTTTTCCCGAATTAAAGACGAACGACTAATTTCAACTCTAATTCTTCTCCCATTTTTTATGCTTTACCTACTGTGTAATTTATAAAGTTGTTCGTTATCTCATTGAATATGTTGCATTTATTCAGTGAACATAACATACGACTAATTGCTTTATTTTCTCTAATATTTAATCAATTTCTTAGTTACTCTAGCATGTAAGTCTTGTTTTAATCCTATTTTTTCGTCACGAGCGTGGCATACGGGCCGAGGCAACGCCACGGACAACTTTTTTGCAAAGGAAAAAGTTGTTTGAAATCACCATGGCTCCTCCCCATTTCATGGCCTAACACTAGTTCTGGGACACCCTGTATACTGTAATACAATGT
>NW_017139278.1:4689-5898 GCF_001652005.2 Ceratina calcarata | reverse complement strand
CCTAACAGAAGTCCGGAAGAGAAACGGGTAAATGAATAGCTGACGCAAAGGTTTTCCAAAAGAAAGAACCCAAATTTATTTAACCAAAAAATGCTGCACCATCAAACTTACAAAAATTAATTAAATTGAAAAACGGCGACCCGGCCCTCGTCCTGCGGTCCCGTTTTTTTTCTGCTCTTCTTAATCTCTGTAATAAAGAAAGAGATTGTCAAACACGAGTACTCGTGCTGTTAACGAACTACCTGCGAGTTGATACCGCTCGCAGGTGTTTTAGTGGACTGTATTTTTCGGGAGCGAGATTCCTCGTGCCTCCCAGTCTTCGACCAGAGGATAGATTTTCCTATTGCTCGGTACGAATTGGAACGGGTTGAAAATTCCCTACCGAACGTGAAGAACGCCACGCTCGACGCTGATCCCTTTCGTTCACCTTATGTAATTATGAAATGATCAGCTGCAGGGGCAATACTGCCCGAACGCTGAACTTCACTAGGAAGTATTCTCAGCGTTCGTTTAACAAACCTGAACGTCGAAAAACCGTTGAAGAACGTGAGCGCGTCTGCGACGAACTCGCCGTTCTAAACCGCAATTCCCTACCAGCTCTTACGAGCTCAGGGTAATCGCCTTCAAAGTCCGAGAACCTTGGATTAGGAATGCGTTGTGGAGTTGGTTGTAAAGCAACTCTGTTTTAATTGGGATGATTCCGTCTCAGACAGAATCTTTTATCACCAAAAGGCAAAGAGATCCGTCTCTCCAAGGAACGCGATCTCGATAAAAGATTCCTAACTAGTTCGCAAGGAATGTAACCCGTTCTGACGAGATGCGAGCACAGCGAATTCTATTGTACGCCGAAATTGGGATGGCCAATGCCTTTTAATCGAACGTAACAGCGGACTGAAATTCAGGCTCGCTTTTTCTCGCATTAATATGTTCAAGATAGAGAATACCTGTATCCCAAACAACCGCTAGCAGCTCTTTTCCAGTCGTCGTCTAGAGTCGTCTCAAAGAATCTACCTCAAGGGACGACGCACTGAAAGTATTCTTAAGAATCTCGATGCGAAAAGGAACGCTCTCTTCGCTGGACGATTAAGATATGAAGAATTCGTCGGCAGTCGGAATCGTGAGACCACGACTTCTCCCCACTGCGAGACGAATCTATCAGTCCATCTTGCTACGATACCGAAATTCTCTCGAATATCTATTATATAACTG
>NW_017139278.1:0-2101 GCF_001652005.2 Ceratina calcarata | reverse complement strand
GGTTAACAGGCAATTCGCCCTTGCGTCAAGGAATTCTTGATTCATTATATTTATTTTTATATTCCGTAGTTTTCTCTTTTCTAGCTTTCTTTAGTATTTACGATTTCCTGCCTTTTCTTTAGATTTCTCCGCTCTCAAGGGTTCGTCCGGGCCTGGTTATCATCAAGCACATTTGGTGACCAGACCTGGGCGACCTCAAGGACTGTTCTTCTCCTTTAACTTTCTCTTTGGTTTTTTTTAGTTTTCCTTCTTCGTTTCTTCCATTATTACTATCTTTCTTTTCACGTAGTATGTAAGTGCGGAATATCCGAAGCGCCAGTCAGTTAGTCCTGAGCCGCCGGATCGGTATCTGTCCGAGATCCTGTATCATCGTCCAGGTGAAATAAATAATTGCGAGCGAGATTGAGTTAAGTTATTTCCTACCATCCGCCTCAGATATGCTTTTCAAATGTTTTAATAACAAATATTTATAATAATGTTGTGCCCCCCGCGGCGGCGACGGTTGCGCGGTCCGCCGCGCCGTTTCCATCGCCCGCGTGACAACTTGCTGCTGCGGCTGTTGCAGCAGCAGCAGTCGTCCCCGACGCAACTGGCGATATTGTCTTCGCCTGTTTCTCCTATNGAAAAATACCACGTAAAATTCTTCTTTTTCTTATATGTATAATACTAAAAAACAAATATCCTACAACGTTTCTAAGAATCGTATACAAAAGAGCATAATTTTACGTTCGAAGAAATAAATTTGTATTCCGACTTACCCATTTCTTTTTCTGCAAAATACGGTTGTTACATGAAATGGTGAAACAGATCTGTTATGTCTTTTCCGAAGCCACCTTCATTATTTTCCACTCTTTTCGAACGAGCCACTTGCGTCAGTGATCATGACTGTCAAAAGTAGTTTGGACAGTGTGACAGAAATGGTGACACATAAGAAAGAGTAATGTATTCAAAGTGTAAGAAAGTGAAAAATAATCGTTCAAGACGCGTTTCTGTGAAGCAGAAGATGCGTAGGACACGGATGAGAAGAGGCGGAAAGAGTGAAGATGTACCAGATTTGTGGCCGACAACAATATCAGGTACGTCGGAACAATTTTATGGATGCGAAGGCAACGTGACGGATAAAGAGATCAATTATAATGCATCGGCATCTCTTCCGTGCACATCTCCCGTTTCACTGGTCGATGAAAATTTTGAAAAGTATGACTCAGTTAACGTAGAAGTAGACAGTACAGTGGAAAATATAAAAGACACCTGTGCCGATGAAACGGGTATGATGAATACATTGATTTTAAAATCAATATCCGATGGCATGTTTCCTGAAGGTTCCGCGAATGCTTGTAATGTAGAATTAGAAAATGCATCGTCGGATTTGCAGACCGAAGCGGACGAAAATATCGTTTTGCACGAAGATAGAAATATCGACGTTGATCGCGTGCGTTCTGCCGAGATTAGTGGACGAAGCATCGTTCATGTTGCACATATTTTTGCAGAATTGCAAAGATTGTCCTCATACTGGAAAGCGATGGGCTGCACTATTACTGATCTCGTTATAACGCACACGATACATCACGGTCTGAAAACGCAATATTTTGTTAAATGTCGAGTATGTAATTTCTGCGGTAATTTCATGAGCGAACCGTAAGCCGATGATACATTGGATGTTAATAGAGGTGCCGCATGCGGTACATTATTAACGGGTACTGGGCACAGGCAGTTAGATGAATTTTTATCTGCTGTAGACATTCCATGCATGGACAATAAAACATATGGCAAATATTACGCCGAAATGTCGGAAGCCTTCGATGCCGCCGCCGCAGAAGAAATGCAAGCGGTTAGCGAGGAGGAGAAAAAATTAGCTATAGAAAGGGGTGATTTCATAGATAATATTCCGCACATACCAGTGATAACCGACGGTTCGTGGATGAAGAGATCGTATCACAGTGGTGGTTACGATTCTTCATCTGGAACTGCCCTTTTCATTGGATATTATAGCCGTAAAATATTGTTTGGTAGCGTTAGGAATAAATATTGTGTCGTTTGCGCACAGGAGAAAAAGTTAAATATCGCGAAGAACCATGTCTGTTATAAAAACTGGAGCACC
>NW_017139277.1:0-359 GCF_001652005.2 Ceratina calcarata | reverse complement strand
CGATAAATTTCCAATTCCCCGTATTTCGCAAATTTTGGATCGACTAGGCGGAGCACAATTCTTTACAGTTTTCGATTTGGCAAACGGCTTTCATCAAATTCCTATGGCTCCAGAGGATAGAGAGAAGACTGCATTCACAACGCCTGAAGGACACTTCGAATACACTCGAATGCCCTTCGAACTGAAAAATGCACCTGCTACTTTCCAAAAATTAATGCAGAAGATCTTAGGTAGATTAATCGGGAAAATCTTATATGTTTATTTGGACGACGTTGTAATTTTTGTAAATACACTAGAAAAAATAAAAGAACGCCTGCAGACATTCTTAGACGTAATTAGAAAACACCGTTTGACGTTAC
>NW_017139276.1:0-359 GCF_001652005.2 Ceratina calcarata | reverse complement strand
TCCTCATTCCATTTCTTCCATTCATTCTATTTTTTACTTATATATATTAATTATGCTCAACTGCCGACAAGACCGATGTTACGACTCTAGCTCACCAGGAAGATTCCCTACTAAGCGGCGGAATCGACGAATATTCTTTCCCGTTTCAATAAATACTCTTCCTTCTTTGTTGTGTGACGTAAATTTCAGAAAATTCGGACACGAATTCTCGGTACACGTGTACTGGCGTCTACCTAACCGGCTAGACAGGCGGTGTTGATCAGTTTTTCTATTCGCGGTGACTCAGCCGGCTAGCAAAACGTTACGCCGTTTCTTATAGCCGGCGACTTTTTCATATGCGAAATAAAATAAATCCGAAC
>NW_017139275.1:0-360 GCF_001652005.2 Ceratina calcarata | reverse complement strand
CACGCACCGTTCTGTTTAGTAACGCAAGGCGAAGCCAAATGACCGCTCGCTCGAAGATTTTCTTCTAGAAAATCTTTCCCCACTCGATGGACAAGTTCATTACAGAAAATGTGTTTGTATTTTTCAACTAAACTTGGCCTTCNAGACTTACACTTACCAGATGCCAAGACCGAATTGCCTTTTGTCATACACATCCTGCTGAGTGGGGAAAGATTTCCTGGAAGAAAATCTTCGAGCGAGCGATCAGTTGGCTTCGGCTTGCGTTACAAAACAGAACGGTGCGTGTCCTAACGAACACGGAGTATTTTAATATGTTCGGTATTTACGCGTAAGTGAATTATAATCCGATAGCGGCAGTGG
>NW_017139274.1:0-359 GCF_001652005.2 Ceratina calcarata | reverse complement strand
CCATTAGCGTGATCCCTCTATAATTTTTACATTCCCCTTTATCTCCCTTCTTGTAAATCGGCGTTACCGTCCCTTTTCTCCATTCTTCGGGTAACCCACCCCCTTCCCATATCTTCCTTAGTATAACCGTCAATTCTTCTACCAGGTTTTCCTCCCCATATTTCCATGCCTCGTTCTGGATCCCATCCCCTCCAGGCGCTTTCCTTTCTCTCAGCCTTCTCACTATCTCCTTAACTTCCTCTACCTCTATCCCCCCTCCCTCTGTTTCCCCGTTATTCGCTTCCCCTTCCCCTCCTCCTGTTTCTAATGCCTGGCCGACCTCTCTTTCTCCCAGTTGTTCTCTAAAAAACTCGATCCAT
>NW_017139273.1:0-359 GCF_001652005.2 Ceratina calcarata | reverse complement strand
TAGAATCTAAATCACTCACGTTTATCAGATGCATTTATTATATCCACGAATTATAAGAAATTATGCTTCGGTCAAGTTTGAGATATTCTGCATTATTCGTCCGGAATGATAGATTTTTCATTACTAGTAAATATAATGCAAATTATATCGTGTTTGGTGTCGTTTCAATCAGAAGAATCTCACGAATGGGATAAAAGAATTTTCATCGAGAAATATCGAAAGCAAAACAGTTTTGTAGTTATTACTGGAATTTAATGGACAAGGTTTTATTTTGTGAGCCTCCCCTTCGCTTTCGTAACATCAAAATGTCGTAAGTATTCCAGTTTCTATTCCACTTTTCAATACAACTTCTGAATTTC
>NW_017139272.1:0-359 GCF_001652005.2 Ceratina calcarata | reverse complement strand
TACATTTTTATCAGAATCTCGGTAGTTTCTGTTATTTTGATGCAAGAAGCCTATTCTCAGTGGTCTAACGATTATTCATTATTAATTATATTCTGTTATGTAGGAGGGAGATTTTAAGTATAATTTGGCTTTGCAGTAGCATTCTATAATGAATTCCTATGAATTGATTAAGAAGGTATTGGGAATATTTGTTATTTCGATGCTGGTTCTGGGTTCGCAAGAAGCCCATTCTCCGTCGACTATTTATTATTAACTTTATTCTGTTTAGGAGAGAAATCTTGGATGTAGTTTAACTCTTGTAATAAGTTCCTCCGGTATTTCTATGAGTTGTTTTTATATGTCCGTTCTGTAGTAGCATT
>NW_017139271.1:0-359 GCF_001652005.2 Ceratina calcarata | reverse complement strand
GATAAAACGAATGACCATGTTCAAAATCCGGCGGGATCACACTGGGGGCAGCACTTATGGGCTCAAACAGAGCTGTTTTTCCCTTTCGCCTTTGGGAGCCCTACACCTCGACTGTGCACCGTCTTTAGGACCATGGCTCCATCCCTGTATTCCTATATTCATGCATGGGCCAGTGATCTAAGATTTGCGGAATTTCGATCGCAGCGCGCGCGGTGAAGAAAAGTGAAACTAAAGGTCTTGTAAGATTTGCGGATTTTTCCGCCCATAGCGTGATCCCAGTCCAGAATGATGTTATGTCTTAGTTTTAACAGAGAGGAACTGAGAGTGCTCACGGCCCAGGTTTCGGTGTCCCCAATTCG
>NW_017139270.1:0-359 GCF_001652005.2 Ceratina calcarata | reverse complement strand
ATAGTTAATACTTTAAACGCGTTTTTCTCAAAATGGTATTTTTCAAATTTGCTGATACTATAACTCAAATACCAATTATCCGATTGACTTGAAATTTTAACAGAGTGTTGTAGACATGCTTTATTGTTGTATCATCTAGAATATTCTTGCTTGGATGAAAACTGTAGTTTTGGGAACGAAAAAACGACAATTTTTTTAAGGAAAAATCGAAAAATTTCTTAAAATCTCCGCCATTTTGTCAGATTTCAACATTTCTCGGATATCCTAGATGATACAATGGAGAATACCTTCTAGTTTAAGAGCATCTTTGTCTTTTATTTCATTTCACGCACCCTAGCGAATTGTATGATGTTAGCAGT
>NW_017139269.1:0-359 GCF_001652005.2 Ceratina calcarata | reverse complement strand
GAAATGTTTAAAAAAGTATTTAATATACAAGAATTATTGTTACCGTGTATGTTCTTTGTTTAAGTTTGGAAAAAATTATTTAACTTTTGTAAATAGTATGGTTGTCGGATAAACCTTTATTCCTTTGGGACTTTTAATTACTTGTACTTTCCGACTAAGGTCGTCATGTAAAGTCCACATCCCTTTTGCATTACGACAATATGCTGTGAAATGTCCAGGTAGATAATTTACTACTCCTCCTAATATGTATTCTGTTTCTGCGATTTCAAACTTGTCTACGATTTCGTTTAAAAAAATTCCATTGGGATATTTAATTTCATTTTGTTGGAAGAATATTTCTGCATCTATGACTATGTATG
>NW_017139268.1:0-359 GCF_001652005.2 Ceratina calcarata | reverse complement strand
GCGTCGCCCGGGAGGCCTTCTCGCAACCGTGAATACCGCGCGCGCCTTAATAAGCACGCCTCGAACCGGTAATTAGGTCCTTCGATTACTGCGACAGAAAACTGACGCACTTCAAAGTAAATAATCAGGTCACCTGGTGGTGTGGGCGAGCCCACCGGTATAGGGATACGAGGCCCGACGCACTTAGTACTTAAGTGATTTTTGCGAAACCTCTGTTTGGGGGAAGGAACCTCCAGTCGTGAGGACGTGCCTTCCACAAGCAGTGGTCTATAAGTTCTCGTCACTAAGGGTAGTGACAAGAGCGACTCGAGGCCACCCGGCTACCATTACGGTAAGCCCATACGGGTGATAGAGTCACG
>NW_017139267.1:10287-10540 GCF_001652005.2 Ceratina calcarata | reverse complement strand
CCACGATTAGCCAAAGGTCAACAAGAATTGAAACCTCTCTGCTGTAACACGTACAGAAAAAATCGTAGAGACACAATTGTTTTTTAAATTGAAAGTGGCGAATCGAGCTTTCATTTGCCATAAATTATATTACAGAAAAAAGAGTGCATTACATTAAGTATATCGGAATAACATTTTAAAGTAGAGGCTTCAATCTTTAATTTAAAAGAGAACTCATCACCCGACGATAATAATTTATTGCTGAATATACACC
>NW_017139267.1:3686-8334 GCF_001652005.2 Ceratina calcarata | reverse complement strand
TGAATATACTTCACCTTTAATGAGTAGAACATTTAGTCCATTATTTTATCATACAGGGTGTCCCAGAGAAAGTGTTAGAGTCGAAGAGAGGTGATTCTATAATTTTTTCTGGATAACAATTTCCTTTGCCAAAATGGTATGGAGGCATAGTGTTTGAATCATTAACGAAAAACACTGACCAATGAGAGCACGCGTAGGGCTCGCGCCCAGCCACGGGTAGGTTGGCTTGGATCGTGACGCTCGGCCATGACACAGCGTGGGCCCAGCCACGCGTGCTCTTATTGGTCAGTATTTTTCGTTAATAATTCAAAAACCATACTTCACTTTGCATTTTACCAAAGGAAATTGTTGTTCAGAAACACTTCCAGAATCACCCCTTTTCGGCTCTAACACTTTTTCTGGGACAGCCTGTATATTGATATAGAACTGACGTAATAAAATGAATAAATAGAAAACGGATGAGGTGAATTTGTAAGCACTATTCTTTGAATGAGAGGAAGGCAAAGGACCAGAATCTACTTCGACGAATACGAATTCAATGGCGCAACTAATAAATAAACCTTGAATAAGTCATTGCACAGGCCTTCTCCTCCATCATCTTCATTTGCAACTGTCGACACTATCAATATTCATGGTTCTATCTTAGCTGATGTCCATAGCGCTTCCAAGCCGGCATATTCCTTTTTGCGAAACTCTGAAACCCACCTTTCCTGTATCTATCAAACTTGGACATCATTTTTATGCAGCAGTGCAGCGTACGACAATTTCGAAGTTCCTTGTAGGGTTCTTTGAGCTTACGCTTAGAAATATATTGCTTTTTGGTTGGCGTCTGTACCGACCGATCCTCTTTTTCAGTGAGAAGCCCTCGAAAGAACAGCAACCTCGTCATCTACGAAGCGGAACGAAGCGTGTACTTCCCAAATCCTTTCGGGATTCCATCCTGATGCCCTCCAGTTTCTACGCTTTTTACGAGCCACGCGACTGACTATAAATTGAGTCGGCGTTATCGAAACGACCGCGGGATTATCCTTTTGTTGCAAAACTTTCTCTCCTCCCGTCGAATATCATCAATTTCTGGATGAATCAGGTCTTCCGAAAACGTAACCGGAGGACATGGGGCTATTTTTCTTTGTCTCTTGCTGTCAGGTTCGACGATGGCCAGTCTGAATTTGTTTCAGACGAATTGTTGTGATAATTGCATGATCTTCAATACTTCAATTTCCTATTGTAAATAAGTTAAGATTGTTTCCCTCAGTAATCCTACTGCTTTTTCATCATTAACCTTTTGACTGCCATGTCACCGAAATTCAAGTGACGCATAAAATTTTCAATGGGCTATGACACCACGATCAGGCTACCTAGCTGATATTTGTTTGTGGTATTTCGAAGGATATAAGCTAATAAAATATGAAAATATAATTGTGATAAACTGTTTAACTAAAAGGAATATTCCGTTTGGCAGTCAAAGTGGTAAGGAAAACTCCGTATTTACTGCACAATTACATTAATCCTGCACTCTTTTCGTTTTTACTTCATTCACCATTTCCACTATCTCCGAATACCTCGGTTTCCCTCTCGAAGGATTTTTTTATCGATGTCTCAGTGCTCAGGCGAGATTTTCAAAATCCCAGTGTCTCTCAATTCGTTGAAAGCTTCTTTGTTCCTGGTATCGATCGATCCGCGGGTTCGATACGTTATGGGAACGAGCGATTTATAGTACTTCGACTCGATTAACCGATAAACCAGTAATCACGGTGAAAGCTATCGAAAAGACCTCAGCGACGAACTTCCGCTTAGTAGAAAACTCCGCGTAGCATCACCCTGGCTTATCTCCTCGTCTAGTTTCGTTTCTTTCTCATTCTCCTTGCGGAAGTTCTGTTCTCTAAACTGAGACCCCCACTTCCAGAGTGAGTGCATCATAATCGATGATCGATTAATCTCCGCGGACGCAACTGCTTGATTAAACGTGTCCAATATTCTCAGGCGATAGTTATGTGCGTTGAGAAATACATCGGGAAAATTCTTGTTGCATCGCGTCGCGCAACTAAATGCATGCCAATTTAATCTGGTGCATCCGGTTCAAATTAATTATACATCATTCATGAATATGCAGTGTAACCATCACCCGTATACGGATGATGCGGTTAATTGGAAGCTTTTAGTATATCCCATATTTGGATGACATGGAAATTAAAGCGTTAAAAGAAAAATTCAATCTATGCGATTTTTTCTCTAAATGTTATTATCTCTCTCCCGTAATAATAGTAGCAGTTGATGAATTTAATTAGCTCCTTAATAATGAAAAGAACACAAATGTAGAACGCAATATTTATTATCAGAAAACTCGATTAAATTAAACGACAAATTAGAAATCTTACCCCTAATTTTTATTTTTAGAGTTCCGATAGTTTCTGGATTTTTCAATAATTTCGTTACTGTATTTCAAACTTGTAGATAGAATTCCTTAGCTACGAAGCTTTGCTTTCCCTATACATCGTTTTTCTTTTGATGCATCAAGAATTGGATAATCGCAACTCGATCTTTGCTTGAAAATTCTCTTTTTTCATCTTACTTTTACAATAGGTTGATACTTTTACAATAAGTTGATACTGAAATAAAACACTTGATTTCGATCAACGGATGAAATTAGAAAAATAATTATAATTCGTAATAATTAGGGTTACCGAGAAATTGAAAGATGTGCCTAAACAAATGATAGATGTCATGAAACATTGATTTTGATTGAAGGCTTCGCAATTGTGTGCTATAACATAAATTACAACTGCATTCGGCAACAATTCCCGTTTAAATATTCACTTGCTATTATTATTGTGTGACAGAGGTAGTACATCGGTTTAAAGAAACCTCTTACACAAACGCCCTAACACCATCTATTCGGAAACTCGAATCCAGAACGCAATTCCACACTAAACGCCATTTTATCCACTACACATGAACCTCTCTTAATGCTCGAAATTTTAACTAAATGTCCCGTAGTGATATGAAGGCCACGATTAGCCAAAGGTCAACAAGAATTGAAACCTCTCTGCTGTAACACGTACAGAAAAAATCGTAGAGACACAATTGTTTTTTAAATTGAAAGTGGCGAATCGAGCTTTCATTTGCCATAAATTATATTACAGAAAAAAGAGTGCATTACATTAAGTATATCGGAATAACATTTTAAAGTAGAGGCTTCAATCTTTAATTTAAAAGAGAACTCATCACCCGACGATAATAATTTATTGCTGAATATACACCTTTCAAAGTTAGGCAATTTCCGATGCAAGCTTCGTGATACCGTAATTGTTTTGAGTACTACATATGAATAGTATAAATATGAAGATTAAGTATAGCCATCATTTATTTTGATGTTCAGTATGAGAAGCTTGCAGCGTAGTAGAATGAAAGGAATATAACGGTGTAGAAAATGAAACACTTTTTGCATGGACTTTCCGGCGACTGATTAATCAAATAAGGAGAATTATGTGTTGCGGCGCGGTACAGCGTGTAACATACATAATGTATATGTGTGCATGATGGGCAGGAAAGTGAATAAAAATTTTGTAAAGGGAAGACAATCGTCAACCATAGCAGCCGAGTAGTTTAATAAAAATGCGGCAAGCACAATGGCTGTATCTTTCAGTGGTGAGCGTATGCGTCCTTCCATTCTAAACTCGATGAAATAAGAAAATTAAGTAAATAAAAGCCGCAGTGGTACCGTTTGAACAAAGTGTTCCGCTGACAACTACGTTCGGAGATAAATAGAAAGAGAAACAGATAGAAAGGGATGAGAGGATGGGAAAAAAGGAAGAGACGCAAATTTCATTCCACGAATATCTCTCGCGAGGAATTAAAAAGTTATTCGCAGCTTCTCCTTTACTTTCTTCACTCGACGAGCGGGCTGTATTTGCTTCCCGCGATGCTATGGAAAAAGCTGAGCCACGAACAAACGTGCGCGGATGAAACTGTCCGAGAAATGTCAGAAATTACATGAATGTTATTTTATTTAAATGCGGGATGTTAAAGCGTTAAATGTGGACGGAAAGTACCTCTCTGGATATATCAATAGATTTTCAGAAGAGCGCTAAAGTCTTGAAGAAGAGTTTGGCTATTTATTTAGGTAATAGCTGCGAGAACAGAGAAAATTATTCTTACTTGTTCAACCGCAAGAATGACCGAAGGAGATGATTCCATGGAATTAAGTAATTTGTCTATGGAACGTTGTTTTATAGGCACCTGTTGTAAAACAATGTATATATACTAACCCGATCGATCTGATAGAGGTCCACTCGCGGAAACTTATATTTTTCATTATTTTTGCCTGGTTATCAATAAAACAGAGCAAAAAATGTCAAAATTTTACGCAACAGACGTTAGAAAAATCACGTAACTATTCTAGCCTCCTTAAAGAATGAAGCACGATTGCAAGTAATTGATCAAATTCTTAATTCAATTAAGTACTAATTAGGGACTAACGTCTAATTCTTAATTGAATTTCATGAATTAGAAATTCAGTTCCAATTGTCAATTGACTAATTTCTTCATTAAGAATTGAAGTTCGATTTATAATTGAAAAGTGTCAAATTAAGGATTGAAAATGTAAGTTTAATTAAACTGTCCTTGAGCTAACGATTGAGACCTACTC